>NW_025791579.1:0-65000 GCF_021155785.1 Neodiprion fabricii
TCAGTCACTGTTTTAAAAATCTTTGAAAAATTAATTGTCAAATAAACAATTGATAACAACTTTTTTTTACCGTTTCGTATTTTTTTTTAAATTCTATGGAGCTTGCCGCGTGATTTGAAAAAAAAATATATTGTATCTAATTTTTTGCCAAAGTTATGAATTTTTGAAAAAAATGGGAGTCTAATTTGTTATTGTTAATAAAAAATCGAATTTTGTATTATGAGATTCGCGCTTTGGCACAAAAATCTAAATCCTCCCACATAATCCACATGTCAAATTAAAAAAATATCTGAGACATGACTGATTCGGTTGACGCGGAATAGCCCATATTCAAATAACTTTGGGTTCATGCCAGAATTATATGTTTACAGAGAGTAGAAATTAAATAAAAATGTGAAATGAAGTAGAGTTAAGAAAAATAATTTGAATTAATTGGAAATGCTATAGAACGAATTCAAAACTTTTCAACCTCACTTGAATTAGCGTGAATCATCAAGAATTGAAATTTATGAATTGAAACGAATCAAGTTGAATCATATGAATCTACCTCACTTAAAAGAATTGATTTCAAATAAGAAAATTAAGTTAAACAACATTAATTTATTCAGATTAATTCAACTCAAACAATTACCGTGTTACTCAAATCTCGAATTATTTCCCCCTCGCATGAAACGAACAGTTCAGGTTGCCCGCGCACCATTGATTTTAATGTGAATAACTAAAATACGGTTAATTCTGGTCAGTTGGAAATTTCTGGAAACGCCGGAAGCAATATTTAAAAAATCATCTAATCACGGGGTCGATCTGAAATTGATGAAAACACGAAATTGAATTTTTTAGCGTTCTCACAGATCCTGGAAAAGGTTTGGATATTCTTCACCCCGAAGCGGGTACACGGAAAAATGTTGCACGGCAATCGGTAGTTTTATAGACACTATTGCGTCAAAAAAATTCAAGAAAACCAATAATAGAGAGTGTTGAAATTAGCGAATTTGGCACGGAATGCCCCATACGTACATCTCAGAATAAATTAAATTGAGAAAAAATATAACGAAGAAAAAAGAAACGTACGCAGTGTCCTCGCGAGGCGTCTGAGGCTCTGTCTTCCGTTTTCCTGGATGGCGTGTTCCACCGCTGCTCGGAGTGGGCCATCCCGCACCGGCTTGATGCGCTGCTCTCGTGCCCGCTTCAGCACGCCGTGCTCCTGCTCCGTTGCCGCCAGCCTAGAGATGAAGTTTCGCATACTCGAATCATACATTGTTGCAAAGTTTCACAAGCATCGGCTTCTTGCAGGAAAAACATTGACGTAGCCGACAGTTATGTCGCATAAATGTTTAAAATATATTATTCAGGGCAATGCGCGCAAGCTGCATAGAGTTTTAGTGCAAATTAACACGATTATGCAATTCTGAAAATTATTTCATTGCGAACATCGTACCTTCGAAAAGACTGCCTCGACGGTGGCTGCCCGTCCTCCGGGAATCGCTCTCGGTACACCCTCGCCGATCCTGTGAAGTTGTTCCCGGTCTCCGCCAGTATCCGATGCATCCTGGTCGTCCGCACGTCCCTGTCCATCTTAATCTCTAATTTTCTAGTACAATTATTCTAACAATACAGCTACAGTAAATCAACGTTGGTAAGATTATTGGTAAAATAAAAATATTCCTTAACAGCTAACTACGCTACAGTTAAACGTGTAAAATTAACAATTCTCACAACACTTCACGGTAACTTAACGATTATAAACGTAATGAGAATATTTAAACGATTAAAACTACGGGTAATGCAACGAATAAACGTGGCGATAATCTCGATTTTTTGTAAGTTTTGGGTGAAACTGTGCTTTTGTTGTTGATGCTTCGAGTGAATCTTAGCGTCTGTTTGCTGAAATTAGCTCGAAACAATGCCAGATCTTCGATTGTCATTTACTACGCCTGACGCGCCGAGCTGCGTCTGTTGGTTATTTCACGAACTGTCGGACAGCAGCGTGTAATAACAAATGAATACATTCGGGATCGTACGATATCCTAATTATTGTAACCAACGGACGCAGCTCGACGCGTCAGGCGTATTAAATGACAATCGAAGATCTGGCATTGTTTCGCGCTAATTTCAGCAAACAGACGCTAAGATTCGCTCGAAGCATCACCAACCGAAATCATAGTTTTACCCAAAACTTTCACAAAATCAAGATTATTGCCACGTTCATTCGTAGCATTACCCGTAGTTTTAATCGTTTAAATACAGGATGTCCCTAAATTGGTGGACACGGACCAGCCAGCGTGATACCTGACTCAAATCCAACCGAGAATTTCTTTGCCGCAAGCTCGTCCGACGCATAGTTTTTTAATTATAAACGATAGCGTTAGGCTAATCAGAGTGCACCATTTCATCTGGATTTGCCGCCACGGAAATTGCTGTTTTCTTCGTCTGGGTGAATTATTATTATTCGGTTACAAAGTAAATATCGGCACCCCCCCTCTCTCCCTGTTGTACCCCTTCTCGAGCGCTGACCTCGGTATTGTTGCCGCGGCACACGCTGCCGGCCGCACACCCACGGACGCACACTCGTGTGTGTGAAACATAAGCGAATGCCCAGCTACACAATACTACGAAAAACACATCTACGAGTGAAAATAAAAATAAATCTCCAAATAAATCAGCGGATTTAAGATTTAATGTTACAAAACACTTCCAATCATCGATGTATGCATAAAACTAGAGATTTTAGACGGTTGATATGCCGTTAGGGTTCATAATTAGTCATTCAATCAATCTGAATTATGCTTTCCGAACATTTTTTGTGTCTTTGCAACATAATTTTTCCACTAGTTTGAAATTCATCATTGACATCCGAGTTTTCAATAATGCGAGGGAAAAATAACTCGCTGAATTGACGTGTCAATAGGTTTGGAAATCAATTACGATTCACCTGAGTTGACACAAAATAACTGAATAAATGAGAATTCACTGAATCACTAAAAATGATAACCGAAATCATGAGAATTATTTGAGATATAACTGAATTAGGAAGAGTTGTAATAAGTCAAGTTACTTTGAATAACTTTAGATTCGTGCCAAAATTTTATGTTTATAGAGAAAAATTATTAAATTCAAATAAAAAAGTAATTTTAAATCAGGAAGAAGAAAATTTCCAAATACCTGAATTCAAATGAAGCAATTTGAATTTGATAAATCTATCCGAATTTGAGGAAAAATAATAATTATTATTTGGAATAGAAAAATGAAGTCGAATTACATGAATAAATTCAATTAATTCAACTCAAAAAAATATGGTGTCATTCAAATTCCCAGTTATTTCCTCGTCGATTCATTGTGGGTCTGGAGTGGTAAGTAACGTTGAAACTGTTGAGATCAATGCTAGTGATGGCCACTTATCTGAGAATAATCGATGTATCGATTAATCGATTTAAACAAAATAATCGGACACGGTTCCATTGAATTGGTAAAAATTAATCAATTTGGTACATTTCTGCGTGCAGTCTTAATATCAGAAGAGATACACTCAGCAAAAGAATTAAAGGAACAGTAGGATTTCTAACTTTTTTGAGTGATTTTTGAAGAGCTGTAACTTGGTGAAAAATAGTCGAATCGTAAAAAACCAAGAAGCATTTCGAAGCTTGAAACGTCTAGTTTGAAATCCTCATCAGTTATTTTTCTCTTAAACATCACGCTAAGTGTGACCCTCAGAAATAGCGCAAGGCGAACTTCCTCACAATTTCTGTCTTGTTCAAAAGCGTGCATGAGCTCAAAAAAAATTTTCACCGCTTTGTCAATATTGGATTCATCTAGCCTGATTTTTCAGCTTCAAAACGATCGGTTTCGAACCTCTGTACGACCATTTGTCGTTGAGATATTGGCGTTTGAACAAAAAAGGAGCTCTTTTCGTTGATCATCAATATCTCATGAACTAATTATCCCACAGCAAGCTGACCCTGAGTTCCGTAAACGGTAAGAAACGCTCTCAAAGTACGTTCGATAACTTAGTGCAAGATATTTTTTTTTCTAATCTCATTGTTCATCTGAAAAGGTACAAACAAATCGGTTTCTTCTTGAGTTTGGAAAATCCACGTCAACTTTACAAATATTGCGAAAATGACTCACGTTTCCAGGTTTTTTTTTAGTTCAATACATGCCTAAAACCCCTCGAAATTTAAAATTGATCGGCTGAACCGTAATTGTGGACCAAACCGTCAAAGTTTTATTAAAAATTAAAGGAACATTTTTGTTGTTTCTTAAATGGCAAATAATAATGATTAAAGTGGAAAAATGACTATTCCGTTATTTTTCTTCACAATTTCCCAACAAGTACGCTTGAAATCTTGGACAAAGAGAGAAATTTGAAATTTTATTTTTCTTTAGTTTTTCAAAATTCTAAATCTTTTTTTTTCAGATTTCAACAAAAATTGTGTTCTTTTGCTTCCAATTATTCATGAACGATGTTTCAAATACTCGAACTTTTTTTAAATTGTCAAGAAAATCGTTTTCACGCAATTTTTCACCGCCAGCATTAGCATTACCCAAAGCGTGCCGCGTGGAGGTTGCTGGTCGGATTTACGCTTCTCGTTTGTCTGTCTGTTCGAAAACGCGTATGTCCACCACGGCCCTGCATTACGGCGTTCAATCTGTCCGTCATATTGATGCATCTTCTTAACACCGCTTGAGGAATAGTCCTCCAAATTCGGACAGATGGACAGGCATAAAGACATACAGACGTACAGACGGATAGAGGGACAGACAAACGAGAAGCGTAAATCCGACCATGCAACCTCCACGCGGCACGCTTTGGGTAATGCTAATGCTGGCGGTGAAAAATTGCGTGAAAACGATTTTCTTGACAATTTAAAAAAAGTTCGAGTATTTGAAACATCGTTCATGAATAATTGGAAGCAAAAGAACACAATTTTTGTTGAAATCTGAAAAAAAAAGATTTAGAATTTTGAAAAACTAAAGAAAAATAAAATTTCAAATTTCTCTCTTTGTCCAAGATTTCAAGCGTACTTGTTGGGAAATTGTGAAGAAAAATAACGGAATAGTCATTTTTCCACTTTAATCATTATTATTTGCCATTTAAGAAACAACAAAAATGTTCCTTTAATTTTTAATAAAACTTTGACGGTTTGGTCCACAATTACGGTTCAGCCGATCAATTTTAAATTTCGAGGGGTTTTAGGCATGTATTGAACTAAAAAAAAACCTGGAAACGTGAGTCATTTTCGCAATATTTGTAAAGTTGACGTGGATTTTCCAAACTCAAGAAGAAACCGATTTGTTTGTACCTTTTCAGATGAACAATGAGATTAGAAAAAAAAATATCTTGCACTAAGTTATCGAACGTACTTTGAGAGCGTTTCTTACCGTTTACGGAACTCAGGGTCAGCTTGCTGTGGGATAATTAGTTCATGAGATATTGATGATCAACGAAAAGAGCTCCTTTTTTGTTCAAACGCCAATATCTCAACGACAAATGGTCGTACAGAGGTTCGAAACCGATCGTTTTGAAGCTGAAAAATCAGGCTAGATGAATCCAATATTGACAAAGCGGTGAAAATTTTTTTTGAGCTCATGCACGCTTTTGAACAAGACAGAAATTGTGAGGAAGTTCGCCTTGCGCTATTTCTGAGGGTCACACTTAGCGTGATGTTTAAGAGAAAAATAACTGATGAGGATTTCAAACTAGACGTTTCAAGCTTCGAAATGCTTCTTGGTTTTTTACGATTCGACTATTTTTCACCAAGTTACAGCTCTTCAAAAATCACTCAAAAAAGTTAGAAATCCTACTGTTCCTTTAATTCTTTTGCTGAGTGTATCTCTTCTGATATTAAGACTGCACGCAGAAATGTACCAAATTGATTAATTTTTACCAATTCAATGGAACCGTGTCCGATTATTTTGTTTAAATCGATTAATCGATACATCGATTATTCTCAGATAAGTGGCCATCACTAGCATTGATCTCAACAGTTTCAACGTTACTTACCACTCCAGACCCACAATGAATCGACGAGGAAATAACTGGGAATTTGAATGACACCATATTTTTTTGAGTTGAATTAATTGAATTTATTCATGTAATTCGACTTCATTTTTCTATTCCAAATAATAATTATTATTTTTCCTCAAATTCGGATAGATTTATCAAATTCAAATTGCTTCATTTGAATTCAGGTATTTGGAAATTTTCTTCTTCCTGATTTAAAATTACTTTTTTATTTGAATTTAATAATTTTTCTCTATAAACATAAAATTTTGGCACGAATCTAAAGTTATTCAAAGTAACTTGACTTATTACAACTCTTCCTAATTCAGTTATATCTCAAATAATTCTCATGATTTCGGTTATCATTTTTAGTGATTCAGTGAATTCTCATTTATTCAGTTATTTTGTGTCAACTCAGGTGAATCGTAATTGATTTCCAAACCTATTGACACGTCAATTCAGCGAGTTATTTTTCCCTCGCATTATTGAAAACTCGGATGTCAATGATGAATTTCAAACTAGTGGAAAAATTATGTTGCAAAGACACAAAAAATGTTCGGAAAGCATAATTCAGATTGATTGAATGACTAATTATGAACCCTAACGGCATATCAACCGTCTAAAATCTCTAGTTTTATGCATACATCGATGATTGGAAGTGTTTTGTAACATTAAATCTTAAATCCGCTGATTTATTTGGAGATTTATTTTTATTTTCACTCGTAGATGTGTTTTTCGTAGTATTGTGTAGCTGGGCATTCGCTTATGTTTCACACACACGAGTGTGCGTCCGTGGGTGTGCGGCCGGCAGCGTGTGCCGCGGCAACAATACCGAGGTCAGCGCTCGAGAAGGGGTACAACAGGGAGAGAGGGGGGGTGCCGATATTTACTTTGTAACCGAATAATAATAATTCACCCAGACGAAGAAAACAGCAATTTCCGTGGCGGCAAATCCAGATGAAATGGTGCACTCTGATTAGCCTAACGCTATCGTTTATAATTAAAAAACTATGCGTCGGACGAGCTTGCGGCAAAGAAATTCTCGGTTGGATTTGAGTCAGGTATCACGCTGGCTGGTCCGTGTCCACCAATTTAGGGACATCCTGTATTTAAACGATTAAAACTACGGGTAATGCTACGAATGAACGTGGCAATAATCTTGATTTTGTGAAAGTTTTGGGTAAAACTATGATTTCGGTTGGTGATGCTTCGAGCGAATCTTAGCGTCTGTTTGCTGAAATTAGCGCGAAACAATGCCAGATCTTCGATTGTCATTTAATACGCCTGACGCGTCGAGCTGCGTCCGTTGGTTACAATAATTAGGATATCGTACGATCCCGAATGTATTCATTTGTTATTACACGCTGCTGTCCGACAGTTCGTGAAATAACCAACAGACGCAGCTCGGCGCGTCAGGCGTAGTAAATGACAATCGAAGATCTGGCATTGTTTCGAGCTAATTTCAGCAAACAGACGCTAAGATTCACTCGAAGCATCAACAACAAAAGCACAGTTTCACCCAAAACTTACAAAAAATCGAGATTATCGCCACGTTTATTCGTTGCATTACCCGTAGTTTTAATCGTTTAAATATTCTCATTACGTTTATAATCGTTAAGTTACCGTGAAGTGTTGTGAGAATTGTTAATTTTACACGTTTAACTGTAGCGTAGTTAGCTGTTAAGGAATATTTTTATTTTACCAATAATCTTACCAACGTTGATTTACTGTAGCTGTATTGTTAGAATAATTGTACTAGAAAATTAGAGATTAAGATGGACAGGGACGTGCGGACGACCAGGATGCATCGGATACTGGCGGAGACCGGGAACAACTTCACAGGATCGGCGAGGGTGTACCGAGAGCGATTCCCGGAGGACGGGCAGCCACCGTCGAGGCAGTCTTTTCGAAGGTACGATGTTCGCAATGAAATAATTTTCAGAATTGCATAATCGTGTTAATTTGCACTAAAACTCTATGCAGCTTGCGCGCATTGCCCTGAATAATATATTTTAAACATTTATGCGACATAACTGTCGGCTACGTCAATGTTTTTCCTGCAAGAAGCCGATGCTTGTGAAACTTTGCAACAATGTATGATTCGAGTATGCGAAACTTCATCTCTAGGCTGGCGGCAACGGAGCAGGAGCACGGCGTGCTGAAGCGGGCACGAGAGCAGCGCATCAAGCCGGTGCGGGATGGCCCACTCCGAGCAGCGGTGGAACACGCCATCCAGGAAAACGGAAGACAGAGCCTCAGACGCCTCGCGAGGACACTGCGTACGTTTCTTTTTTCTTCGTTATATTTTTTCTCAATTTAATTTATTCTGAGATGTACGTATGGGGCATTCCGTGCCAAATTCGCTAATTTCAACACTCTCTATTATTGGTTTTCTTGAATTTTTTTGACGCAATAGTGTCTATAAAACTACCGATTGCCGTGCAACATTTTTCCGTGTACCCGCTTCGGGGTGAAGAATATCCAAACCTTTTCCAGGATCTGTGAGAACGCTAAAAAATTCAATTTCGTGTTTTCATCAATTTCAGATCGACCCCGTGATTAGATGATTTTTTAAATATTGCTTCCGGCGTTTCCAGAAATTTCCAACTGACCAGAATTAACCGTATTTTAGTTATTCACATTAAAATCAATGGTGCGCGGGCAACCTGAACTGTTCGTTTCATGCGAGGGGGAAATAATTCGAGATTTGAGTAACACGGTAATTGTTTGAGTTGAATTAATCTGAATAAATTAATGTTGTTTAACTTAATTTTCTTATTTGAAATCAATTCTTTTAAGTGAGGTAGATTCATATGATTCAACTTGATTCGTTTCAATTCATAAATTTCAATTCTTGATGATTCACGCTAATTCAAGTGAGGTTGAAAAGTTTTGAATTCGTTCTATAGCATTTCCAATTAATTCAAATTATTTTTCTTAACTCTACTTCATTTCACATTTTTATTTAATTTCTACTCTCTGTAAACATATAATTCTGGCATGAACCCAAAGTTATTTGAATATGGGCTATTCCGCGTCAACCGAATCAGTCATGTCTCAGATATTTTTTTAATTTGACATGTGGATTATGTGGGAGGATTTAGATTTTTGTGCCAAAGCGCGAATCTCATAATACAAAATTCGATTTTTTATTAACAATAACAAATTAGACTCCCATTTTTTTCAAAAATTCATAACTTTGGCAAAAAATTAGATACAATATATTTTTTTTTCAAATCACGCGGCAAGCTCCATAGAATTTAAAAAAAAATACGAAACGGTAAAAAAAAGTTGTTATCAATTGTTTATTTGACAATTAATTTTTCAAAGATTTTTAAAACAGTGACTGACACGATCAAAAAATTTCTTTATAATTCTGACATGTTCCTTGAACTGTACTACAACCTGTGAATTAATTCCAGAGGGGTGTTTTTCTTCGTTTTCGAGTAAAAAATCATTAAAGGTGTCGATGCACGTGAAATTGCGGCGCGCCGAGTCTCTACGTATTGGCGGGCGGCCGGTTGCCGTCCACCGCTACCCCGCGGTGGCCTCGTAGCGTTATTTTAAAGTCATTTTCACAATGTAGGACATGATTGAAGAATCTGAAAAAAATACTGTAGCTTCACAAGGCCTGCTCAAAGCGATAAGTGAAGTTTCAGGAATGTGTTTTTCACCGTTTTTTTATTACAGAGATTCAAAATAACGGTTACACACCATGAGAGTGCACATAAATGATAATAATTACATAACTTGCTACTTATTTTAAAATAAAAACACATTCTTGAAACTTCACTTATCGCTTTGAGCAGGCCTTGTGAAGGTACAGTATTTTTTTCAGATTCTCCAATCGTGTCCTACATCGTGAAAATGACTGAAATAACGCTGCGACGCCACCGCGGTGTAGCGGTGGACGGCAACCGGCCGCCCGCCATTACATAGAGACTCGGCGCGCCGCAATTTCACGCGCATCGACACCTTTAATGATTTTTAACTCGGAAACGAAAAAAAAACCTCTCTGGAATTAATTCACAGGTTGTAGTACAGTTCAAGGAACATGTCGAAATTTAAAAAAAATTTTTTGATCGTGTCAGTCACTGTTTTAAAAATCTTTGAAAAATTAATTGTTGAATAAACAATTGATAACAACTTTTTTTTACCGTTTCGTATTTTTTTTTAATTATATGGAGCTTTCCGCGTGATTTAGAAAAAAATATATTGTATCTAATTCTTTGCCAAAGTTATGAATTTTTGAAAAAAAATGGGAGTCTAATTTGTTATTGTTAATAAAAAATCGAATTTTGCATTATGAGATTCGCGCTTTGGCACAAGAATCCAACTTCTCCCACACAATCCACATGCCAAATTAAAAAAATATCTGACAGATGACTGATCCGGTTGACGCGGAATAGCCCATATACTTGATTTAATTTTCCGTAATTCAGTTGTGTCTCAGTTAATTCTCAACATTTCAGTTATATTCAGTGATTCAGTTAATTCTCATTAATCAAGTTATTTTACATTCATCCAGGTGAATTGTAATTAAGCCGAAAATCCATTGACTCGTCAGTTCGGCGAGATATTTCCCCGTCGGTTTGATGCGAAATTTTATTACCAAGTCATACCTCGTTCTGTTGGGTGAGATTTATTAGAGACGAGATAATCCTGGACACAAATTCAACGTATATTTAGGGGTCAATGCGATAATTGTCTCTTCGTGCTTTCTAAAAGGAGTAATTAATTCCCTACAGAGGTTCCTCGAGAATCTGTGAGAAAAATCGCACGCGAGCTGAACCGTCCGTTCAAGTACCAGCCGGTGCAAAAGCTGTGCCCAGGTGATGCCGAACGAAGACTGACGTACTGTCGCTGGGGACTGGAGCGTCTGCAGGAGGATCCCGATTTCTTCAGGAAGGTGTGCTTCACGGACGAAGCGCTGTTCACGAACCTCGAACTCGTCAACAAGCAGAACTGTCGTTGGTGGGCTCCGGAAAACCCACACTGGATCGTCGAACAGGACAACCAGCACCGTTGGAAGCTCCACGTCTGGGTTGGAGTATTACAGGACAGGATCCTCGGGCCCATTTTCCTCGACGGAAATCTCACGTCAGCCAAGTACACGACCGTACTCACCGAGGAACTCCCCCGCCTGATGGACGGAAACCCCATCCGTATGGACCAGGTTTGGTGGCAGCAGGACGGGGCCCCTGCCCACAACAGTAACGCGAACAAGGCAATCCTGGACGCCATGTTCCCGGAGCGCTGGATCGGTACGAGAGGTCCGGTTAGGTGGCCAGCGCGCTCACCAGATCTCACCGTCTGTGATTTCTGGTTCTGGAGTAGAGTCAAGGAAATCGTCTACGAACGGGCCCCCACAACAAAACACAACATGCGCCACCGCATCGCCGAAGCGTGTGCCGCTATTCCTGTTAGGGAGATGCAACGGGTGCGAGGGTCGATCCGGAAACGGCTCGCACTCACTGTCCAGCAGAACGGAGGGCACATCGAGCATCTCCTCAGGCAACGGAACCAGGAATGAAATGTGAGATATGAATCTTTTTACAAATCTTCAATGATTGACAACGCGAAACTGTCATGAATTATTATTATTGTTATTTAGAGGGTTAAAAAAAAATCCTCAGATGTGTGAAAATAATATAACAGAAGTGGTGGGACGTCAAAACTCTCTTTGTTTGCTACCGCACACAAAACTGTATATGATGTTTGAATAACATAGGAATCGTTATCATCAAAAAGGCACCTCGTATTTTTCTTATTGTGCTGTTTAATGTTGAAAATAGGTTAGACGATAGTCCCGTGGGATCTCGAGGATAAGCAAGGTACGGCTATCGGCGGACACGAAGAGCTGGCAAAATCAGACGTGAAACGCAAGACAAGTTTCTTTTTATTAAACGCTCGTATTAAACACTACAAAACTCTAATGATTGATTCTTATTGCGAAGAAATTTGAGCTTCAGCGTTTCTGTAATGCGAGAATGGTGTCACGAAAATCGTAAAAAGTCGAGTGCACATTCGTTTGTTTTTGATGCACGTTAAACTGCATCTGTAGTTTCAAAAATGTCAAATCTAATTTTATCAAAATATGTGCCTCGTATTTTTCTGATCCTCATATTTGATTCTCAAAAACAGATGCGACGACAGTTCCGTGTGGTGTGGACGACAGCTAGGAATGGCTTTTGGCGGACGATAACACAGAACGAGACGAGAAACGAAATGCAAGACAAGTTTCTTTCTATTAAACGCTCGTATTAAACACTACGAAACTCTAATGATTGATTCTTATTGCGAAGAAATTTGAGCTTCAGCGTTTCTGTAATGCGAGAATAGTGTCACGAAAATCGTAAAGAGTCGAGTGCACATTCGCTTGTTTTTGATGCACGTTAAACTGCATCTGTAGTTTCAAAAATGTCAAATCTAATTTTATCAAAATATGTGCCTCGTATTTTTCTAATCCTGATATTTGATTCTCAAAAACAGATGCGACGACAGTTCCGTGTGGTGTGAACGACAGCTAGGAATGGCTTTTGGCGGACGATAACACAGAACGAGACGAGAAATGAAATCCAAGACAAGTTTCTTTCTATTAAACGCTCGTATTAAACACTACAAAACTCTAATGATTGATTCTTATTGCAAAGAAATTTGAGCTTCAGCGTTTCTGTAATGCGAGAATAGTGTCACGAAAATCGTAAAAAGTCGAGTGTACATTCGCTTGTTTTTGATGCACGTTAAACTGCATCTGTAGTTTCAAAAATGTCGAATCAAATTTTATCAAAATATGTGCCTCGTATTTTTCTAATCCTCATATTTGATTCTCAAAAACAGATGCGACGACAATTCCGTGTGGTGTGGACGACAGCTAGGAATGGCTTTTGGCGGACGATAACACAGAACGAGACCAGAAATGAAATACAAGACAAGTTTCTTTTTACTACAGGCTCGTATTGAATACTACTGAACTCTAATGAATCTTATTGCAAATAAGCCTGAGTTTCAGCGTTTCTGTAACGCGAGAATGGTGTCACGAAAATGGTGAAAAGTCTAGTTCACATCCGTTTGTTAGATTTAATTTCATCAAAATATTTGCCTCGTATTGTTCTAATCGTGATATTTGATTCTCAAAAACAGGTACGACGACAGTTCCGTGGGATGTGGACGACAGCAAGGAACGGTTTTTGGTGGTGGTTTTAGTGGGTATTCTGTAAGGCGAGTCCCACACTCCTGGGAGTGACGGTACCCTACCTAGGGTGGTCCATAAAGGATTTCCCCACCGATTTGGCCATACGCAAAGAAAAAAAAAAAAAAAAAAAAAAAATAAAGAAATAAGTAAATGAATGAATAAATAAATGAATGAATCAATGAATGAATTAATGAATGAATAAATGAATGAATCAATGAATAATTAAATCAATGAATGAATGAATGAATCGATGAATAATTAAATGAATGAATGAATGAATAAATAAATAAATAAATAAATAAATTAAATAATTATAAATAATTATATGTACACGCACGAATACAGTATCTCAGATCACGTCGATTCAGAAATTTAAACTTGTATGTCGAGGTGGTGCACTCGTGATCTGTGAAAAAATACACCATTTACAATAATGCTGCGTCCGTTTCATAATGCATTAAATTTTCAGTAAATAATGCTTCAATTCAATGTCTTCAACAAAATGTTGTGTAGCTACATTATGAAACTGCGACTACAGTCGCAATTAAAACAAAGAAACGAATAAATGCGTTAATCAAACGAATTCACGGAACACTTTTCAAATTGTCCTGAAAGTAACAGCACCGAGTAGCGGAAAACGATCTGTTGGTAATACTTTTACACTAAATGGTCACTAATTTTGATAAGATAATTATCATTTTTAAACTGTCATCAAGTACGGTTAAGCATAGGGTACGACGTGTGGGTTGACAATGTGCAAATGGCCGCCGTCACAGAGATTATGTACAAGAGTCGGAAAGAAACGAACCGAGCACTCTTCAAAATTATCTTAGACAACGATAGTTTGACAGAGATGAGTCCAACCGGGAAAGGCAAACACGAAGCAATGCCGGAGAATATTTATTACGCAGTGAAAAGTAATTACGCATTATTCAATGTATAGAAATGTAGCGGGCAACATTGCAAATATTATGCCCGCGTCCCTGTAAATTTCAGCATTCGTTGAAAAAATTTTCAGCGAGGACGACGGATTAACATAAGAGGAGTATCGAAGGTGCATAATTCTGTTGTGCAATACTATGCGCGATCCGAAAAAATAACGGATTCCCGAATTTACGCATTGTACATATTTTGAATGAAACAAAATATTTCATTGCACATGTAAAAACCAATCAAACATTTGTATTACCATATCTGTAAGGAATTGTATAGAATTAAGTATCAAATCTCTGCGTCGGTTTACAAACTCAATATTAGTTTGCTAATTATTGTCATTGACGAACTGTCATTGAATTGAAATTGAAAGTGAAGCGTAGCGATCGCATTTACGAAAAAATACTGTCTTTGTCGCCCACGAAATGGAAAAATCACAGGTAAAAGGTAGATGAATCATAACCTGACGATTATTCCTTCATGCTTCTACTTCTGTCATAACATCGGCCATACTTTCGCCGTACTTTAACGATACCTCAGCCTGTCGTGCTTCGTACATACTTATGTCATCTGGATAAGAATAGTACGATTTTCGTATTGAAGTAAAGAGCAATGCAAGGGTTTCGTTCTGAACAAATGCGAGTCATTTCGTTCTTACGCATTACGTATCAATTTGTCGGACAATTAACGAAATTCCAGAATGCAACGGCATATTTTCATCGAAAATAATTTCGAACCGTGGTTTACTGACCCCGGTTTGATCATTGCGTGAAAACAACGCTGGGTCGTGGCAATATTGCGCTCATTGTTACTACTAGAATCACAGAAAAGTCGGCCACCCATGTGCTTTGTTGCCGCGGAAATATTCGACGTACGAAAGTAAATACACGGTGTCAGAATTAACCAATTTTCGCGCATCGTTCTCCAGAATACAAATAAACTGACCTAAAATTTTGCGACGAACAAGCAATACACTTTTTCGGGTGGATTCTGTTCGTTTCTCGAAATCATTTTTGTGTAAAATAAGAGTGATAAGCCTTTGTCAATAATGCTGCACTTTGACGGAATCGGGATGATTCGATGATCATTTTCGAAAGAATTTCAATTTTTGCGCTACATCATCTCGACGTCGCCGCGTCGGCAAACGGTAATAGCGGGATCTTGATCGGCCGGATCGGCCACGCGCGAGCGTTCGCTAACCTCCGTGCTACAACGGTTGTCACTGGCAACCGATGATAACAAAATGCTTGTTAACCTCCCGTTATGCTGCTTTCGTGTAATTATCATTGATAATTTTAAATGCGGACGTTTTTGTCACGCTTCTCTCAATGCAGATATTTTCAAACTACTAATCTTGCTGCTCGCCTAGCTGCAAACAGAGAAAGTCAGTCCAACGGAACTCATCGCGCAGAATCGTCAATGACATATCGTATACCGCTACCTGGACTCGGGTGAAGTTGGCGCTGGTCGATTTTGCCAGATATTTCAATTCCACCTGTTCCGCCAGTTAGTACCGAATTTTCGACAAAAAGTTCGAATTTTGAGATTTATTTCTGGGTGATTGGTTTGACGAATCCCGGAAAATTTTTGATATCCGCGCTCAGGATTTTGCGTATTTTCAGAAAAAAAAATTAAACCCTATTTTTGTTCTCGAAATCGAAAAATTTTTTTTCGCGCCCAAAAACGGCTGTTTCTAAAAAAATTTCGACTTCACTATCGGAGAGATCGTTGCAAATCCTTCAAAAATCACGCAAAAAATTTCTCAAATCATCACACGGCTAGATTTTGGAGGGGGGTGGCCACCTTATCGTGGTCACCCTGTATATATATATATATATATTGTAACGTTAAGTCTTTTCTGCCCCTCGTCGAGCGCTAATTTGTAACGCTAGATTTTGTTATTTTCGGACGAGGACTCACCGTTGACACTTTGGCGCGATTCTCTACTCATCCGCAATATTAAAACACAACAAAATAATTAAGTTGGGCGCCAGACGCATTAGCGTCGATTCTCAAATAATAATATGAATCAATAAAATTAACACAAGATAGTACAAAAGGGATAAGTAGAGAACCTGTTGTATGGCTGGCTAGGCACAGGTACGATCGCGTACATCCCGGTAGAGTGGCGGAGGTCAAGGCAGCTAGCAGTAATTCCAGAATTAAAGAAGATAACCAAATAAAGAATAAACTCCAGTTAAAAGGAAAATGAATAAGTCAGTCGATCATGTATTCTCGAGAAGGTTACATAAGTGAGATGTTATCGGTAGCGGTAGTAAATAAAACAGGTAATCGTTGTTTATAAAAATATCGGTAGAAAAGCAGTAAACGGTAGCTTTAACACGAGAGACGGTAGTTAACTGAGAAAAATAGACGTAGGCCGAGAGATGCGATATAATGCAAGAGTTGACTTAGAACTACACGTCACTGGGCGACGTGATCTTACCCAAGTTGCAAATGACACTACGAAAATTATTATTCTGGTCATTAGAACGAGAGAATTTTACTGCGATCGGTAGAAAACAACGAAACGGTAGTTCGGTAGCGGTACGACAAATTTACCATAAATCATAACCAAGATGAGAGATTGACAGTTAGTAACAATTTACTAAGTTGGCAAACGATCGACTCGGTAGCCTTCGGTAGAGTTATTCATACGGTAGATTCGATAATTTACAATCATTACATAATTGAGGAATTAAATAGTGAATTCCTAAACATAACTTTTGAGAGAATACCAAAATATAAAGTTACGAGAGTGTGAGAATTTCGGAGAATTTACAAAATAGAGAAATATACTAAAATACACCGCAATACAAAAGAATAGTTTACAGAACTTAATTTAACAAAATACGGGGAAATAAATAACAGGCAAAAATAATATAAAATGATCAATAGTAACAAAGAAAAATGCGGTAATATCTAAAGGTGATTCTACGCTCGCTTGTACTCCATAGAACTCGATATACGATACAATAGGCACAAAAATAAATAAAAATATAATAAGCAATAACTGAAATAAAATATAAAGCACACTACTATTACAAAGAGAGTATGGAATAAAATATAAAGCCAATAGGGCTCAAAATACGATAGAGACTACAGAAGCAAGATAATAGAGATTTACAAATAATCAGAAAAGTCATAAATACAAGAGATAATTATTTGGCAGTTACGAGGTCGCTCAGATACGGAAATAATGAATTACTGAAATCATGCAGTCACACGGAAGTCGTGGACCATGATTTACAGAAAATGGCATCACACGATGCAATCAAGAAACAATAAATATAATATTAATGACCGGAATCATGCAGCCACACGGCGGCTTACAGCAACTTTAACCGTGGACCATGATTCACGCAAAATCGATAAATATTACGAGAAAGAATAGAAATTGTGAGCAACTTCGTAACAGTACAATTCAAAGGCAAAGCCTTACCTTAACGGTCGGTCTCAGGCGCACAAACTGATTTTAATTTAAATTATACTAAAGAATAACAAAACTGGGAAGGAAAGGAAAAGAGAAGGAAAAGAATTTAGAAAGATAAAGGTAGCGGTAGGATAGACGGTAGAACGATAGCGGTAGGATAGACGGTAGAACGGTAGCTTAAAACGGTAGTAATGGTCGGGAGAATAATTGGAAACGAAGCTGTTCCTCAACAGGTCGAGCGTAAAATAGCAGGTCGTAGTTCAGCTCGCCGATCTCGCGGTTGTCGTGAGGTGATTCTTCTACTTTGATTGGTCGCTTGACCCCCACCGCAAATAGGCCATCCCCCTGTGGCGAATATCGGTTACTGCGTGGTCGTACGTTTTCCAAAAATTACCGCTAGATGTTGTGCAATGTGCTGCTCGCGATTTCGTCGTTGACACCAACTCGTACGGTTTCATAGTCGCTCCAGTTTGCAGTCCAGGCTGCCTATCCTCGGGGACTTCTTTGACAGAGGCACGCACAGGGTGCCTCTCGGTCAAAGTTAGCGGGTGGAGAGTGACGCCTCATTGTTCACCTCCACCGGCTTTTGTACAGGCAGTAGCTAGCTGCCTGTACCTGAGGTCGTGCAGTCAGACGGTTGGCCAAACCGTGGACCACGACCCACACGATCGGTCCTCGTCGATAGGGAGGCGGCTAATTCCTCTTTGAAGAACGATGCCCCCGGCCGCCGGGAGGATTTTTATCTCCCTGTTCACCGGCAGTCGAGGCGATACGAAAGGTTCGGATGGCTGCTACCCCAGGTGTATATAAAGGTGCACCAAGGTAGCCAGTGTAGTCTGGTGAGACCGTCAGTAGGCGAAGTCGTCGAGAGCTGCAAACGGTAGATAGTGGTCCCTTGTTGATCGGGATCGTAGTCGTCCAAGTACCTTGTTAGCTTGCGCCGAAGCGCGAAATAAAGAATTTACAGAAAAGAATTAGTTAAAAGTAGATATTGCCTATTTTGTATCGAGTTCTATTGGAGTACCCTGCTGAGGACGCGTGAATTAAAAATAATAGCGGTTGTGTGCCCTTGTGACGGGCGATTCTAAAACGCCACGTTACAATATATATATATATATATATATATATATATATATATATATATATATATGTATAATATATGTATATATATATATATATATATATATATATATATATATATATATATATATATATATATATATATATATATATATATATATGTATATATATGTATATATATGTATGTATACACGCGCGTGTGTGTATACATGTATATGTATATTATGATTCGCAATTCACTTTTAAAAAAAGGGAAATTTGGAAAAAAAAATTTTTTTCACATTATTTCAATTTTTTAAAATAATGTATTATTATTGGAAAAATCCTGAATATTTTTAATTATTCGCTTACTTTTTATTCTATTTTATTCTTCCATAATTTTTCTCATTCATTATCATTTTTTATTTTATTACATGATTTACCCTAATTACCTTAATTTATATTCTATTATATGGATGTATAATATAAATATATGTAAATGAATATATACATATATATATATATATAGCATTTCATTCCGAAGAAAACCTACTGACGTCCTAGACTACACCATAGAATGCCTCTGAACTGTAGATTTTTTAAAGAAAAAAATTGAAGTTTACGTGTATTTTAAGCGGGAAATCTTCAAATGCCTTCGGCGAGCACTTAATATTAATATTAAGGGCCCAATCTTTCAGGGAATTTTTTTTGTTGTATTTCCAACAAAATTTCACGATGGGACCGAAAAAAAAAAAATTGTCCAAAAAAAAAGCACCCTAATATATATATATATATCAATACATATATATATGTATACATGTACATATATGTATATATTAGGGTGCTTTTTTTTTGGACTAAATTTTTTTTTTTCGGTCTCATCGTGAAATTTTGTTGGAAATACAACAAAAAAAATTCCCTGAAAGATTGAGCCCCTAATATTAATATTAAGTGCTCGCCCAAGGCATGTAAAGATTTCCCGCTTAAAATACACGTGAACTTCAATTTTTTTCTTTAAAACATCTACAGTTCAGAGGCATTCTATGGTGTAGTCTAGGACGTCAGCAGGTTTTCTTTGGAGTGAAATGCTCTACAAAAGTGCTCATTGCGGTGAAGTCGTACGGGCCACCCAAACCCAATTTTTTCATGAAATTCTTGTCTTTTTGCCCGTATCTCGTAAATAACAGAAGCTACAAAGAAAAAATATTCAACAAATTTGTTGGAAATTTTCGTAGAGCATTTCATTCCGAAGAAAACCTACTGACGTCCTAGACTACACCATAGAATGCCTCTGAACTGTAGATGTTTTAAAGAAAAAAATTGAAGTTCACGTGTATTTCAAGCGGGAAATCTTTACATGCCTTGGACGTGCACTTAATATTAAGATTAAGGGCTCAATCTTTCAGAGAATTTTTTTTTGTTGTATCTTCAACAAAATTTTACGATGGGACCGAAAAAAAAAATAGTCCACAAAAAAAGCGCCCTAGTATATATATATATGTATATGTATATCATAATTCGCAATTAACTTTTAAAAGAAGGGAAATTTGAAAAAAAAAATTTCTTCCTAATTATTTGAATTTTTTGAAATTATGTATAATTATTAGAAAAATCCTTGATGTTTTTAATTATTCGCTTACTTTCTATTTCATTTCAGTTTTTTATAATTTTTTTCATTCATAATCATTTTTTATTTTACTACATGATTCACCTTAATTACCTCCATTTATATTCTATAATATGGATGTATAACATGAATATATGTAAATCAATATAAATAAGTATATATATGTTTATATATATATATATATATATATATATATATATATATATATATATGTATACGTGTGTGTGTATATGTTCATATGTATATCTTAATTTGCAATTTACTTTTAAAAAAAGGGAAATTTAAGAAAAAAATTATTTTTCACATCATTTTAATTTTTTGAAAATATGTATAATTATTAAGGAAATCCTTAAGATTTTTATTTATCCGCTTGTTTTTCATTTTATTCCATTTTTTACCCTCATTACCTTTTTTGAGATTCTATTATTTAAATGTATAATATAAATATATATAAATAAAAATATATTTACATATATATACATATATATGTGTATATGTATATACGTGTGTGTGTATGTATATATAGATATATGTATATTTCAACTTGCAATTCACTTTTGACGAGAGGGAAATTCAAAAGAAGAAAATTTTTTCAACATTGTTTCAATTTTTTAAAATTATGTATAATCATTGGAAAAATCCTAAATATTTTTAATTATTTGCTTACTTTTTATTTTATACCATTTTTTTATAATTTTTTTCATTCATAATCATTTTTTATTTTATTACATGATTCACTTGATTTACCTTCTGTTTTATTCTATCATACGGATGAACAATATGAATATATGTAAACAAATATATATATATATATATATATATATATATATATATATATGTGTGTGTGTGTATATATGCGCGTGTGTGTATACATGTATATGTATATTATGATTCGCAATTCACTTTTAAAAAAAGGGAAATTTGGAAAAAAAAATTTTTTTCACATTATTTCAATTTTTTGAAATAATGTATACGTATTAGAAAAATCCTAAATATTTTTAATTATACGCTCACTTTCTATTCCATTTTATTTTTCTATAATTTTTCTTATTCATAATCATTTTCTATTTTATAACATGACTTACCCTAATCACCTTAATTTATATTCTATTATATGGATGTATAATATAAATACATGTAAATAAATATATATGCCTATATATATATATATATATATATATATATATATATATATATATATATATATATATATAGGAAATCCTTAATATTTTGATTTATCCGCTTGTTTTTTATTTTATTTCATTTCTTAATCATTTATTTCTCCTTTGATCATTTTTTATTTCATTCCATTTTTTACCCTGATTACCTATTTTGAGATTCTATTATTTAAATGTATAATATAAATATATATAAATAAAAATATATTTATATATATTTACATATACATGTGTATATGTATATACGTGTGTGTATGTATATATAGATATATGTATATTTCAACTTGCAATTTACTTTTGAAGAGAGGGAAATTCGAAAAAAGGAAATTTTTTTGACATTGTTTCAATTTTTTAAAATTATGTACAATTATTAGAATAATCCTAAATACTTTTATTTATTTGCTGACTTTTTATTTTATTTCATTTTTTCATAGTTTTTTTCATTTATAATCATTTTTTATTTCATGACATGATTTACCCTAATTACCTTCATTTATATTCTATCATATGGATGTACAATATAAATATATGTAAATATATATATATATAGTAACGTGGCAGTTCGGCTAGGCCTGCCCGTTACAAGAGACTCCCTGAACCCTGGGCGAGATCCCGGAATCAGGGTCTAGAAAATCGAGTCGCGGAATAATTTCAGAGAGCGCCAGAACTGGAGTCACGCACCCGAGCTTCGACAGGGACGAAATAGAGCATTGCGACCCAGATATTTCAGGTTTTTGTTTTTAATTTTTTTTCGAGTGCACCGGCTACCCTCCAGTGACCAACTCCAACACCGAACATCTTTCGAGGCAAGGCGAAACCACGACGATCTCGCGGGAAGGACACCGAGGCTGCGGAGGGGGAGGCAACGCAGATCCCTGCAGCGAGGGAATCCAAGGCGGACGCGATTCCCGCTGGCGGCCGGCGCGCCGCAGCCTCCCCGCTCACCCCGCTTACGCCCAACCAAGGCAACCGCGAGGCACCAGCTAGCGACGAGGGAGCACCACCCCGCCCAACCCCAGGACTACGTAGAGCTGCGCGGGAGACGACATCGCGATCTAGCCTTAAGTTCTGCGCCGCGTAGAGACGACAGGTGCGCGGCAAGTTGCGCAATCCCCAAAATCGATGACCGATCGATTGTTGCGCATTCTTAGGGTGATGACGTCAGGAAAAATTAGCGCGACGAGATCGGCGTTGCGACCATCCTAGATCACTCTAGTTCTGGAGCACAACGAGACAGGTGTTCTTAGTTTGCGTTCGTACTTGGTGCCCGTTTAGAGAAATTTTTTTTTTGTGTGGTTAGTTGCGAGGAAGAATGAGCCGTCACGAGGGAGTCGGCCCCTTCGTACAGTGGATGTGGAGCGGTAAGCGTTGTTAACATTCTCGCGATCGAATTTCGAGGGTAATTGAGTCAAGGCTGATCCGATAAAGGGTAGCCGTTTTCTTTTGTTAGTTTGCGTGTCGAAAAGTACTCAAAATTCGTTTGCCGATTCTTTTGCTTGGTGACCGTAGCCTGAGTTGCGCGTAAGAGGGTAACGTTAATTTCGGGGGATCCAGAAAATCGAGTCGAGCCACGGGTTGAGCCGAGACGTTATTGTCTCGAGTTTGAGTGTGACCGAAGTCCGTTACACGGGGTCATTTCACGTCATCCGGCACATCCTCGATTCTCGTATAGGTCGCGAGCGATCACGGGGAGCATTCGAATTCGCGACTGCGTCCCGCCGTCGTCGAGGAAGTGAAGCTCGGGTGCGTGCTGATAAGAGTATGCGTTTTTAGAGGAGGATCGCGGGTGTCGCGACGAGCCTCGCATCAATTTAGTTGTCTAATAATTTTTTTTTTTCTTCTCCTTTCTTCTTTTTTTTGGTTTGCATTATCAGTTAGTATTAAGTTGGCGATCAGCGCCATTTTGTAAGGGACGTTCGCGGGCAGCGTACCGAGTCCGATTTTGTATTTGTTTTTTATGAAGTAGGGTATTGTTAAGACGGCGACTAGCGCACGTAGGCCGTAGAGGTCTCCTAGATTCATTCACCTTTTTTTTGTTGTTATTAATTTTTTTTTTTTTTTTATTTGTATTTTATTTGGAGTATTTCTGCCTTTCTTAGTTGATTTAGTTAACAGTGACATTGTATTTGGAATTGCGAAGGACGACTTGCGTGGTCGTATTATCATCATTTTTTTTTTTTTTTATTTTCATTTCTTTTGTTTCTGTATTATCGCTAATGAGAAATATATCATTGAAATTGTATAGTAATTAGCCACATCACGCGTTGGCGTATCTGTATTGCAATTCTCTCGACCCAAACTTTACCCCTCCCCTCTCCGCGGTACTGAGCTACCGAGCATATAGTCGCGGTGTGTCGTATTATCGATTTCGAGGCGTGTTGATCACGCCAGGCGCCCAACAAACTTCGCGACATTGTTTCAGATCAAGGATACCTCGCCGGACGCCAAATTATTGTGCACGCGGTAAGTTCCCGGTTATTTGCTCCGAGTAACCGAGGTGCAGAAAAATCCACGTCACAATATATATATATATATACATATATATATATATATATATATATATATATGTATATGTACATGCGTGTGTGTGTATATATGTATATGTATATTATAATTTGCAATCCACTTTAAAAAAAAGGGAAATTTGTAAAAAAAATTTTTTTTCACTTTATTTCAATTTTTTTAAATTATGTATAATTATTAGTTAAATCCTAAATATTTTTAATTTACGCTTACTTATTATTTTATACCATTTTTCTATAATTTTTTTCATTCATAATCATTCTTTATTTTATCAGATGATTCACCTTGATTACCTTCATTTATATTCTATCATATGGATGTACAATACAAATATATGTAAATATAAATATATATATATATATATGTATATCTGAATATATATATATATATATATATATATATGTACATATATATATGTATATATACATGCGTGTGTGTGTATATATGTATATTTATATTATAATTCGCAATTCACTCCTAAAAAAAGGGATATTTGGGAAAAAAAAATTTTTTTCACATTATTTCAATTTTTTAAAATTATATATAATTATTAGAAAAATCCTAAATATTTTTAATTATTCGCCAACTTTTTATTTCATGTCAGTTTTCTATAATTTTTTTCATTTATAATCATTTTTCATTTTACTACATGATTCACCTCAATTACCTTCATTTATATTCTATTATATGGATGTATAATATGAATATATGTAAATAAATATATATATGTATATATATATATATATATATGTATTGTAACGTGGCGTTTCAGAATCGCCCGTCACAAGGGCACACAACCGCTGTAATTTTTTTGTTCACGCGTCCTCAGCAGGGTACTCCAACCGAACTCGATACAAACTAGGCAATAACTACTTTTAACTAATTCTTTTCTGTAAATTCTTTATTTCGCGCTCCGGCGCACGCTAACAAGGTACTTGGACGACAACGATCCCGATCAACAAGGGACCACTATCTACCGTTTTCAGCTCTCGACGACTTTGCCTACTGACGGTCTCATCAGACTACACTGGCTACCTTGGTGCACCTTAATATACACCTGGGGTTGCATCCACCCGAACCTTCCGTATCGCCTTGACTGCCGGTGAACAGGGAGATAAAAATCCTCCCAGTGGCCGAGGGCATCGTTTCTCGAAGTGGAACCAGCCGCCAACTCTATCGGATGCCGTAAGGATGGCGTGAAGGGCAGACCGTAGCCTGCCATCCTCCGACTTATCGGCCTGGTGCCGGACCGACCCCAAACCACTACGTCCAGGGTGATAAAACCATCATTCTGAGGATCGACGCTGCCTTCCTATCGGCAGGGACTAATTGTGTGGGTCGTGGTCCACGGTTTGGCCAACCGTCTGACTGCACGACCTCAGGTACAGGCAGCTAGCTACTGCCTGTACAAAAGCCGGTGGAGGTGAACAATGAGGCGTCACTCTCCACCCGGTAACTTTGACCGAGAGGCACCCTCTGTATGCCTCTGTCAAAGAAGTCCCCGATGATAGGCAGCCTGGACCGTAAATTGAAGCGACTACAACATCGTACGAGTTGGTGTCAACGACGAAATCGCGAGCAGCACATTACACCACATCTAGCGGTAATTTTGGAAAACGTATGACCACGCAGTAACCAATATTCGCCACAGGGGGATGGCCTATTTGCGGTGGGGGTCAACCGACCAATCAAAGAAGAAGAATCACCTCACGACAACCGCGAGATCGGCGAGCTGAACTACGACCTGCTATTCTACGCTCGACCTGTTGAGGAACAGCTTCGTTTTTGATTATTCTCCCGACCATTACTACCGATTTAAGCTGCCGACACCTTTTCCTTCTTTTGCTACCGACCTATCGTTTATTCTACCGCTATCGTTCGACCGTCTATTCTACTGCTAACCTTTATCCTCCTAAACTCTTTGTATTCTCTTTCCTTTCCTTATCAGTTTTGCTTTTGTGAAGTATAGTTTAAATCAGAATCAGTATGTGTGCCTGAGGTCAGCCGTTAAGGTAAGGCTTCTGCCTTTGAATTGTACCGTTACGAAGTTGCTCATAATTTCTATTCTTTCTCATAGTATTTATCGACTTTGCGTGAATCATGGTCCACGGTTAAAGTTGCAGTAAGCCGCCGTGTGGCTGCATGATTTCGGTCATTGATATTATATTTATTGTTTCTTGGTTGCATCGTGTGATGCTGTTTTGTGTGAATCATGGTCCACGACTTCCGTGTGGCTGCATGATTTCATTAACTTATTATTTTCGTATCTGAGCGACCTCGTAACTGCCAAATAATTATTTCTTGTATTTATGACTTTTCTGATTATTTGTGAATCTCTATTATCCTGCTTCTGTATTTTCTATCGTATTTTGAGCCCTATTGGCTTCATAGTTTATTCTATACTCTTTTTGTAATAGTAGTGTGCTTTATATTTTATTTCTGTTATCGCTTATTATATTTTTAATAATTTTTTTTGTGCCTATTGTATCGTATATCGAGTTCCTTGGAGTACAAGCGAGCGTAGAATCACCCTTAGATTTTATCGCATTTTTCTCTGTTACTATTGACCATTTTATATTATTTTTGCCTGTTATTTATTTCTCCATATTTTGACAAATTAAGTTCTGTGAATTATTCTTTTGTATTGCGGTGTATTTTAGTATATTTCTCTACTTTGTAAACTCCCCGAAATTCTCTCACTCTCATAACTTTGTATTGTGGTATTCTCTCAAAAGTTATATTTAGGAATTCACTATTTAATTCCTCAATTATGTAATGATTGTAAATTATCGAATCTACCGTATGAATAATTCTACCAAAGGCTACCTAGTCGATGGTTTGCCGACTTGGTAAATTGTTACTAAATGTCGATCTCTCATCTTGGTTATAGTTCATGGTAAATTTGACGTATCATCTACCGAACTACCGTTACGTTGTTTTCTACCGATTGCAGTAAAGCTCTCTCGTTCTAATTAACAGAATAATAATTTTCGTAGCGTCGTTTGCAACCTGGGTAAGATCACGTCGCCCAGTGACGTGTAGTTTTAAGTCAATTCTCGCATTATATCGCATCTCTCGGCCTACGTATATTTTTCTCTGTTAACTACCGTCTCTCGTGTTAAAGCTACCGTTTACTGCTATTCTACCGACATTTTTGTGAACAACGTTTATTTATTTTATTTACTACCGCTGTCGATACCATCTTATTTGCCTGTCTCGCTTATGTAACCTTCTCGACAATATATGATCGATTGACTTATCCATTTCCCTTTTAACTGGAGTTTATTATTTATTTGGTTATTTTCTTTAATTCTGGAATTACTGCTAGCTGCCTTGAACTCCGCCACTCTACCGGGATGTACGCGATCGTACCTGTGCCTAGCCTAGGCCTAGGCCTAGGCCTAGGCTGGCTAGCCATACAACGGGTTCCCTATTTATCCCTTTTGTACGGTCTTGTGTTAATTTTATTGATTTATGTTATTCTTTGAGAATCGACGCTAACGCGTCTGGCGCCCAACGTAATTATTTTATTGTAGTTTAATATTGCGGATAAGTAGAGAATCGCGCCGAAGTGTCAACGGTAAGTCCTCATCCGAAAGTGACAAAATTTAGCGTTACAAATTGGCGCTCAACGAGGGGCGGAAAAGACTAAGCGTTACAGTATATATATGTATATTTATATATATGTATATATATGTATACGTGTGTGTGTATATGTTCATATGTATATCTTAATTTGCAATTTACTTTTAAAAAAAGGGATATTTGAAAAAAAAATTTTTTTCACATTATTTCAATTTTTTAAAATTATGTATAATTATTATAAGAATCCTAAATATTTTTAATTATTCGCTTACTTTCTATTTCATCTCATTGTTTTATAATTTTTTTCATTCATAAGCAATTTTCATTTTATTACACGATTTACCTGAATCACCTTCATTTATATTCTATTATATGAATGTATAATATAAATATATGTAACTGAATATATACATATATATATATATATGTATATACATGTATGTATATATATATACATATGCATATATATAAATACGTGTGTGTGTATATATGTTTACGTATATTATAATATGCAATTAACTTTTGAAAAAAGGGAAATGCGAAAAAAAAAATTTTTTTCACATTATGTCAATTTTTAGAAATTATGTATAATCATTGGAAAAATCCTAAATATTTCTCAATATTCGCTCACTTTTTATTTCATACCATTTTTTTATAATTTTTTTCATTCATTATCTTTCTTTATTTTATTACATGATTCACCTCAATTACCTTTATTTATATTCTATCATATGGATGTACAATATGAATATATGTGAATAAATATATATATATATATATATATATATATATTGTTACAAAGGGTGAAATCACCCGTTTTGTCCCCTTTTAAATGATCTAGTAGTCATCATAGATAAAAGACGTTTATAAACCTCGTATGTCTTTAAAAAGAATAGGGTTGCTGCGTCAACCGATATTGTTGTAAAAACAGTCAGTCTCTAGACTTTAAAAAGAGAGCTTGTGTCCAAATACATCTATTTTCTTTCTTAATATTCCTTGTTTGTGAGACTTCTTTGGCTCGGCGTTCGCTTAAATCGCACAGAGAACTCTTTGATTCTCTTAGATCTTTCGTAATTTCCCCCCGTTGTAACATTGGTGTCAGAAGCGGGATCTCTTCTGTGCCATTTGAGTGGATTTTGAGTGTAAAGAAGTATACAAAAAGAAAAAAAAAATGCAAAGATCTCCTCTGACGAGAGCATCACGCGCGGAGCGACGAGCTGCCGGACGCGTTTCGTCGTGCCAGCGTTCTCCTGAACCGGCGTTTCCTTCGATTTCTCGTCGTTCGGAAGCTGAGGCTCAGCCCCAGCCCCAATTAGCTCTCGTGGCAGAGCTCATTCAGGGAAACCAAGATTTGCTGATGCGTCAGATTCAGCAGCAAGAACAACATCAACAACAGCAACAACAACATCAACAACAGCAACAACAACATCAACAACTGCTACAACAGCAGCAACAAGAACAGCAGAATCTTCTGCACGAACTCCTCTCGCAACAGCGTCAACAACAAGAAATCGTGTCCCAGGCGTTGATCGGGATCCTGCAAGGTGTGCAGAAGCTTCAGGAGCGGCCGCAGGAATTCCCGATACGCCCAGTTCCATCCCCAGGTAGAAGGACTTCTCTTCCTTCAGTTCCGGTCCCAGCACGGAGGACCTCCATTCATTCAATTCCGGATCAATCAAGGTCTGACGCTATTTATGGGGGAGGCGAAATTCCCCCTGTTGTTAAAAATTTTCCACCTGTTCATGTCTCGCGACAAGCTCAGGTTAGCTCTTTTCCGCGATGCCACGATGTTCCGTCACGTGATATTTCGGAAGTAGTTGAGCCTCCTGTCGCGTCGTCTCATCCTAGCGTAGATATTCAGGCAGAGTTCTTGGCCTTTTTAAAATCACGCGGAACTGTCAATGTTCTCCCTCCGCAAACTCAGAGCTCGTTCGGACTCAATCAGGTTTCTGTACCTCCCGCGAGTATTGTAGAGTTGCCCTCGAAACAATCGAATTTGAAGCCCGGTTCGTATGACGGTTCGTCTGCTTGGAGTCTATACGAACGTCAGTTTAACATGATTAGTAAGGTTAATGGTTGGAATCCGTCCCAGAAAGCAGCTAATTTGACAGCGTCTTTGTCTGGTCCGGCTTTGGTAGTTCTTGGATCGCTTTCAGATTCGGATTCTGAAAATTTCGACAGCATTTGTGCGGCTCTTAAACTCCGGTTTGGCGAAGAACATCTTTCCAAACTTTATTTTACTCAGTTTGAAAATAGACGTCAAGGGCCCAAGGAAGATTTAGCCTCTCTCGGAAATGACATCGAACGTCTCGCTCGACATTCTCTTACTGATTGTGCAGAAAAGGCTAGAGATCAGATAGCTCGGGCGAAATTCATTAATGCGATTCGGAATCCGGAGCTTCGGTATCATCTGAGGCTCGCAGCTCCAACTTCTCTACATGAAGCTATTATTAAGGCCTTAGAATTAGAAGCCATAAACGAGGCGGATTTAGGTTCGCGTCAACTTCATCGATTGAGCCAAGCTGAACCTTCAGGAAATTCTTCGTCCCGTCCTTCAGTTAATCAGCCTAGCTCAGATTCTCTTCCAGGAAGAAAAAATAGTGATTTCTCTCGTTTTAATAGATCAAACTCCAATGGGCCTGTCTCAGAGTGCCAGTTTTGCGGCGTAAAAGGACATATCGCGAAGAATTGTTTTAAACTCGACCGTCAGTTGAAGACTGCGGAAGATTCGTGGCGCAAAAATGTCTCCAAGAGGGCTCCCTCTAATCCGGTTTGGTCAGCGCAACCTTCTGTTCCTCAGAATTCGGGAAACTAGCTACCGATGTTTCGAAAGGGCGGATATCATCGGTTTCTTCCAAGTTCCTTAGCCCTATTGCTTCACAGTTCGTGGTTAGAGGCCTGCGTCGTACCGGCCTATATGCTGAAGGTTCCGTTAACGGACTAAGTTGTTTGTGGGTAATAGATACTGGAGCCGAAATTTCCGTTGTTCGTCCTGATATGATTTCGTCTCTTGCTTCAATTATTCCTTCTGTGTCTATTCGCACTGCTACCGGAGCAACTACCCCTGTAGTAGGTAAGATGGTCGTGCAGGTAACAGTAGCAGATTGTGTTCAATCCCCACATGAAGTTCTAGTAGCTGATATAGAAGATGAAGGCATTTTAGGCGTAGATTTTCTTTCCGCTCACAACTGCGTCATTTCTACCGGCGATTCGACTCTCTGTTCTGGTTATCGTAAAATCAACCTCGAAACGTCTAGGTTTATTAACTCTTCTGAACAGAAAGAAACCCTCTCGTCTTTGCGCGTTTTAGAACATGTTTCGGACTCTTTAGTCGTTCCTTCTTATCTCACGGAACTCTTTACTAGGTCTTCTAAAGATTTAGATATCGCTCAGACTAATAGTCTCGTTTGTCTTTTTAACGATTTTAAAGAGACTTTTGCTAAAGACTCTGCCGACATCGGGAGATGTACCATAGCTAAGCATTCGATAGATGTAGGGAATAACGCTCCGATTAAACAGGCAGCTAGGCGGCTTCCTTTAAATGGTCGCAGGGAAGTTGAAAAATTAGTAGAGGATATGAGAACAGCAGATGTTATTGAGCCGTCTTCTAGTCCGTGGGCTTCTCCCATTGTCTTAGTCAATAAAAAAGATGGTTCCAAGAGGTTTTGTATTGATTATAGGAAGTTGAACGAGATCACCAAGAAAGATGCATATCCGCTTCCTCAAATAGGAGATACCCTTGATTTAATTTCTGGTGCCCGTTGGTTCTCTACGATTGATTTACAGAGTGGTTATTGGCAAGTCGAAATGAATCCGTTAGACAAAGCGAAAACAGCTTTTGTCACAGGATTAGGTGGACTTTGGCAATTTAAAGTTATGCCTTTTGGCCTTTGTAATGCACCAGCTACCTTCGAAAGAGCGATGGAATTCGCCCTTCAAGGTCTGACTGGCAAGATTTGTTTAGTTTATCTCGATGACATCATTGTGTTTGGTAAGACTTTTGATGAGGAATTGGAAAATCTTAAGCAGGTTTTTAGTCGTTTATTCCAAGCTGGTCTAAAAATGAGTCCCAAAAAATGTCATTTTTTCAAAAAGGAAGTATCTTTTCTCGGACACGTCGTTTCAGCGGAAGGTGTTAAGACAGATCCTTCTAAAATAGAAAAGGTTTTGAATTGGCCTCGTCCCGATTCAAAAGCAAAGGTTCAAAGTTTCTTAGGACTTTGTACTTATTACAGACGTTTCGTTAAAGGCTTTGCTTCTATAGCGAGACCTCTCCATGCTCTTACAGGAATTAAAGTTGTTTTCGATTGGACTCCCGAATGCGAAGGAGCCTTTGTTCTCCTTAAAAAATTATTAACTTCGTCACCGATATTAGCTTATCCCATCACCGATTCTCAATTCATCGTAGATTCTGACGCTTCTCTCTGTGGTATAGGTGGGGTTTTGTCTCAAATTCAGGATAACCAAGAGCGCGTTATTAGTTATTTCAGTCGAGTCTTGTCTAAACCAGAACGCAATTATTGTGTTACCCGTAGGGAATTATTAGCGATGGTAAAATCTATTTGCCATTTCCATCATTATCTTTATGGAAGGAAATTTTTGATTCGGACAGACAATGCTTCCTTAACTTGGCTTCTTTCGTTCAAATCACCTGAAGGCCAAGTAGCTCGATGGTTGGAGAGGTTAGGTCAATATGATTTCGAAATTAAACACCGTCCCGGAGTTCTGCATGGTAATGCTGATGCACTTTCTCGTCGTCCGTGCGGGGACGATTGCAAACAGTGCTCTCGTTTAAATAAACAGCTAGATCCTTCGCTTAATGTTCGTCAAATTTCTCTCGTTGAAAATAAAGAAGACTGGATCATCGCCCAGGAGAAAGATTCAGACCTCCTCCTAGTTCGGAATTGGAAATCCACAGGAGTCAGGCCTCAGTGGGAAGAAATATCTTCTATGAGTCAGTCTTTGAAAATTTACTGGGCGCAGTGGGACTCCTTGTTTCTCCTCGATCAGTTGCTTTATAGGAAATGGGAATCACCTGACTCCAGGTCGGTACGTTGGCAGCTTCTGGTTCCTAGAGAAAAGATAACTGAGATTTTATCAAGCTTTCATGATTCACCTGTTGGTGGCCATTTCGCTTCTAATAAGACTTTAGGTAGGATCAGGGAAAGGTATTTTTGGGCTCACTGCCGAGCTGACGTTGAAAATTGGTGCAGAACTTGCACGGTTTGTTTAGCCAAGAAGGGACCTCGTGAAAAAGGGAAGAGCTCTCTTCAAATATATAACGTAGGAGCTCCATTTGAAAGAGTCGCAATGGATATCCTAGGCCCTCTTCCTCTTTCTAGATCAGGAAATCGCTATGCCCTGGTGATAGCAGATTATTTTACAAAGTGGTTAGAAGTAGTCCCAATTCCGAATCAAGAAGCTAGCACCGTTGCTCGAGCTTTCATTCGAGAATTTGTCTGTCGTTACGGAGCTCCTCTTGAATTACACACAGATCAGGGTCGAAATTTTGAGTCGAATTTGATGAAGGAGTTCCTTCAAATTTTAGGGATTAGAAAAACTCGTACTACCGCTTTGCATCCGCAGTCTAATGGAATGGTAGAAAGATTGAATAGGACGCTTCTTCGTTATCTTTCTTCTTTCGTTGATCAGGATCAGAAAGATTGGGATGAGTGGATTCCCTTATTTCTTTTATCGTATCGCTCTGCAATTCACGATACTACCGGTTTTTCTCCAGCTATGATGTTGACGGGTCGGGATCTTCGACTTCCGTCAGATTTAGAAAAGGGCGTCAATCCTTCCGTGACTTCGTCCCAGGTGTATTTTAATTCCGTTTTCCGTCAAAAATTGGACGAGGTTCATGAATTTGCTAGGGAAAGAATTCGTATGGTCTCCGATAAGACTAAGGATCGTTATGATATTAGAGCTAGAAATTTACAATTTGAGAAGGGAGATTCCGTTTGGTTATTTCAACCTCGGCGGCAACAAGGGCGTTGTCCCAAACTCCAAAGTAATTGGGAAGGTCCTTATTTTATTGTTGACCGGATTAACGACGTTGTTTTTAGAATTAGACGTTCCCCTCGTTCGAAATCTAAAGTCGTTCATCTGGATCGTTTAGCTCCTTATCAGTCAAGAGCATCGTTTCAGTAGCTCTCTGAAGGTTAGAAAGTTCGTTGACAGGTCGGGATCTTCGACTTCCGTCGATTCGAGAAATTTTGATACATCGATTTCTTTGGCTTGAAGAGTGTTTCGGTTCTGCGCTTGAATGAAGTAGTGAGCGTTTGGTCGATCCTCTCTTATTTTTCTAACCCATATGTCAGTTTCTTTGAGTTTTTATAGATTCTTCCCGACGAATCTGCCGTCTTTGGCTGTTCCCGATGTTACCTCCAGCTGTACTGTTTGTCCGGTCTTAGCCTGGGTTCTCCGGATATTCAGATAAGACCGTTTCTTTTCTTTTGATTACATATTCAATTTATTTTATTCGTGTATTCTCCCAAATTCACTTAGTGAATTTGAATTGTTTTACCATCACTCACATTTGTCCTTCCAAAAACTCTAGGGTGAACTATTTCTAAAGAAGTCACCCCACGATTTCCTTATTTCATATGAAGAGAAGTCTGTTTTCGTCTTATTTGGTTCTGGAATTGTCGGTTCCCGGTTCGATGTTTTTATCCGAACCTGTTTCGGAGGGATCCTTCATGAAGAAGATTGAATTTCTTCCCGACATCAATCTGGGCCTTTGCGGATAACTTTGAATTCATGAAGAACTCACTAACTCACCCTTAACACTTACCTTTATAAAACAAGGCACACAAATTTTGAAATTCAATTGAACGCTCAACTATCTGCTCAAGGTTTTCTGTGGTTTACCTTGAGACTGTGGGCAAATGCCAGATAGTAAAAAGGGAGTCTTTTAATTTTTAGAGCCACAGCTCCAACTCACCTTCGAGCACTGACTGCTAGATCACATTTTTTGTAATTGTTTATCTTTTCCGAGTCGGGTCGACTCTTTTCCTCGAGGGGAAGTAATGTTACAAAGGGTGAAATCACCCGTTTTGTCCCCTTTTAAATGATCTAGTAGTCATCATAGATAAAAGACGTTTATAAACCTCGTATGTCTTTAAAAAGAATAGGGTTGCTGCGTCAACCGATATTGTTGTAAAAACAGTCAGTCTCTAGACTTTAAAAAGAGAGCTTGTGTCCAAATACATCTATTTTCTTTCTTAATATTCCTTGTTTGTGAGACTTCTTTGGCTCGGCGTTCGCTTAAATCGCACAGAGAACTCTTTGATTCTCTTAGATCTTTCGTAATTTCCCCCCGTTGTAACAATATATATATGTGTGTATATATATATGCGCGTGTGCGTGTACATGTATATGTATATTATGATTCGCAATTCACTTTTAAAAAAAGGGAAATTTGGAAAAAAAATTTTTTTTCACATTATTTCAATTTTTTAAAATAATGTATAAGTATTGGAAAAATCCTAAATATTTTTAATGATACGCTTACTTTTTATTCTATTTTATTTTTCTATAATTTTTCTTATTCATAATCATTTTCTATTTTATTACATGACTTACCCTAATCACCTTAATTTATATTCTATTATATGGATGTATAATATAAATACATGTAAATAAATATATATGTCTGTATATATATATATATATATTTATATATATATATATATTTATATATATATATATATATATATAGGAAATCCTTAATATTTTGATTTATCCGCTTGTTTTTTATTTTATTTCATTTTTTAATCATTTATTTCTCCTATGATCATTTTTTATTTCATTCCATTTTTTACCCTGATTACCTGTTTTGAGATTCTATTATTTAAATGTATAATATAGATATTTATAAATAAAAATATATTTATATCTATTTACATATGTATGTGTATATGTATATACGTGTGTGTATGTATATATAGATATATGTATATTTCAACTTGCAATTCACTTTTGAAGAGAGGGAAATTCAAAAAAAGAAAATTTTTTTGACATTGTTTCAATTTTTTAAAATTATGTATAATTTTCAGAATAATCCCAAATACTTTTATTTATTTGCTAACTTTTCATTTTATTTCATTTTTTCATAGTTTTTTTCATTTATATTCATTTTTCATTTTATGACATGATTTACCCTAATTACCTTCATTTATATTCTATCATATGGATGTACAATATAAATATATGTAAATAAATATAAATATCTATGTATATGTATATTATAATTCGCAATTCACTTTCAAAAGACGGGAAATTTGGAAAAAAAATTTTTTTCACTATATTTCAGTTTTTCAAAATTATGTATAATTATTAGAAAAATCCTGAATATTTTTAATTATTTGCTTACTTTTTATTTTCTACCATTTTTTCATGATTTTTTTCATTTTTAATCATTCTTCATTTTATTACATGATTCACCTTAATAACCTTTATTCATATTCTATCATATGGATGTACAATATAAATACATGTAAATAAATATATACAGGGTGTCCCTAAATTGCCTCCCACGGACTAGCCAGCATGATACCTTGTTAAAATCCAACCGAGAATTTCTTTTCCGGAAGCTCGTCCGACGCATAGTTTTTGAATTATAAGCGATAGCGTTAGGCCAATCAGAGTGCACCATTTCATCTGGATTTGCCGCCACGGATATTGCTATTTTGTTTGTCTGGGTGAATTATTATTATTCGGTTACAAAGTAAATATCGGCACCTCCCCTCACCCGCTGTTGTACCCCTTCTCGAGCGCTGACCTCGGTATTGTTGCCGCGGCACACGCTGCCGGCCGCACATCCATGGGCGCACACTTGTGTGTGTAAACAGAAGCGCATCCTCAAGAATAAGGGATACAGCAGCGAGAGAGGGGAGGTGCCGATATTTAATCCGTATGCGAATAATAATAATTCACCCAGACGAAAAAAACCGCAATTTCCGTGGCGGCAAATCTAGATGAAATGGTGCACTCTGATTGGCTCAGCGCCATCGCTTATAATTCAAAAACTATGCGTCGGACGAGCTTCCGGAAAAGAAATTCTCGGTTGGATTTTAACGAGGTATTATGCTGGCTAGTCCGTGGGAGGCAATTTAGGGACACCCTGTATATATATATATGTATACATGCATGCGTGTGTGTGTATATATATATATGTATATTATAATTTGCAATTCACTTTAAAAAAAAGGGAAATTTGGAGAAAATAATTTCTTTCACATTATTTAAATTTTGTGAAATTATGTATAGTTATTAGAAAAATCCCAAATATTTTTAATTATTCGCTTACTTTCTATTTTATTATATTTTTTCATAGTTTTTTCCATTTATAATCATTTTTTATTTTATAACATGATTTACCTTAATGTCCTTCATTTATATTCTATTATATGGATGTACCCAGGCAGCACACTTGCTTCATTCACGTAGCTGCCTGATCACAATGAAAAACTCAATGATACATCTGGTTTTTTACATAACTGATATGTCATATATGCCCTACAAGGTACGTTGACCTCACTGTAACGTAACTGCTACGTGAAAATTTGATGTAAAATCCACAGAACAGATGTTACGTAACATTTAGGTCTCTAAGCATTCGTCTTTGTGTGGTCCAAAGAATTGATATATCTGTTACGTAATGACGTGTACATAAATAAAATATATCGCCGTTAACATTACCGATATGTATCAACGGATCTATTCTAGTGTGTTTCAAAGTATTTGTATCCTCGTTACATAATTCGTTTTATGTAACGATTATAGACCATTGCGAACGTATTTCATATGTTCCAGCGGATCTTTTTTTGTGTGTTTCATAGAATTGATATCCTTATTACATAATTATGTTTACGTCAGCAAAATCTGCAACGTAATTATATATATGTATATATGCGCATGGTAGTAGTCTGAATGAAATTTCATACAGTCGGTAAACACTGACTACATAGGTATAACGCCTTTTAAGGTAGCTAAAAGGGAATCGCCTGTGGACACCGAGAACTATAACAGCATTCAGCATTCGAAAATTTTAGATTCCTGCTTGAATTTCGAGAGTTTCTGTCATACTGCGGCGTGCCTATCGAATCGCAATCTAAGGATGAAGAATGCAAAACAGTGACTGCAGTATTCGAAACCGTATACATATCGACGGGCCCTAATGAAAAAGAGCCAACTCGCTAGGCTGGTTAGAAAAGAGCCAACTCGCCGGGCTGGTTAGAAAACCTCGCCAGGCTGGTTAGAAAAGAGCCAACATTTCGGCGAGATAGCTATTTTCCAACCGCCCGACGAGTTGGCTCTTTTCTAACCAGCCCGGCGAGTTGGCTCTTTTTCATTAGGACCCGTCACCGGCGATACGTACGAGTATACCGGTGGTCCTCAAATGGTGTATAGTATAGTAAGTCCATAGCGGTGCGCTGTACATAAAAAATTGGACTGGAAAAGTACAAGTGAAATTGTCAGACGCATGGGAACGAAGTTGTAATGTAATATGAGGCCCCACCTTTATTTTTTACTTTACGTTATTTTTCATTGCTTTATTTTTATCACATTAGATTACAACTGCGTTATATGACTTCGTCCCTATATGTGTCTGAGAACAATTCCACTTGTTGCTTTCTATCCCAGCTTTTCGTGTGGAACACCGCTACGGGTTTACTATACTGTAATCGTATTTTTTACCACTCTAACCTCAAAATCGCGACTTCGTCTCGATCTCTATAATAGGCTTTCGTGATAAAACATACGAGTCGAAAGTCGTATGGATAAAGTTTTTTGACTCGTGCGTTACAGCACTCGCCTTCGGTTCGTGCCGAAAACCTCACGTCTCGTCAAACCCTACTGAAAATCGAATCTCGGCATGGGATCTAATGTGCGATTTTATATGAGATATCATACGAACCTAAATAAGATCTCATATTGTCTCACATAAGATCTCAATAACGAATTTGAACACAGGAACTGAGTGAGATCTCATATGAAATGTCGTGTGAATTTTATATCAGATATTCTCATATCACATCTCACCGTACGAAAAAAACCTATGTAATGTAAACCTGTGTATAATTGTCAAAGAAATTAATAAAAAAGGGGGTTATTGTATGGAGAATGTCAACTTTCTTGGCTTTCATGCTATTCTTGAAATGTAAAATTGGATCTGCTATGAAAGTTAGTCGTTCATTTACACAACCACACCGATTTAATTTATTTTTAATCCTCAGCAGCAATCATCCAATATGTACGTAAAATAACACATATCATACAAGCAGTGCCATAGCTGAGTGGCTAGGTAACAGATTGTGGAACTAGACGGCCCTGGGTTCAATTCCCGTGCGTGTGTAAATTTTTTATTTTCAGCAAAATTGGGTGCAATCATGCATTACGTAGCACATAGTGAGGTCATTTTCTCCATATTTGACAATTATACGTAGGTTTATATTACACAGGTTTTTTCCGTACCGTGAGATGTGATATGAGATCTGATACAAAACTCACACGACGTTTCATCAGATTTCATTCGGTTCCTGTGTTCAAATTCGTTATTGAGATCTTATAAGAGCTGATATGAGATCTCATTTAAGCCAATATGAGGTCTTATGTGAGCTCGTATGATATCTCATATAAAATCGCACATTAGATCCCATGCCGAGATTTTCAGTAGGGAAAAGACTTATGCATACTCGTTATGTACTAATACGATAATATAATATTTGATATTGCGCGCCAAGCGGATATCGGAACCGAACGTAAGGATGAGAATGCAAAACAGTGACTGTATTAATATATGTAATCGTAATATATATCCGAGTATTTTTATTCTAGCAAAATTCTCGATGTAATATTTGGTCGCACATTTTCATACAGTGTTTCACCTATCAAACGAAACACAGGCATAGTATAATTAATAATACTAAAGCCATTATTGTATATAGTCGTAGTCAATAAGTGTGACTTCCGCTTCCGACAGCCATATTGTCATCATCAACTCGGCTTGCAGCATGGCTTGCAGGCATCATGGGAGACGTCTTCCCCGCGCCCGCCTTAGACGGTGTGATCCGCGGCCATCTGATGTCGTATCAAAATATAATTAACTAAATATGTATTATTCCACCCAGTGTCATACAAGTAACAACATACAAGTGAAGTAGTGTTATGTGTACAAGACTTGAGCCAGTATCAGGTAAGTGCACATTTTACCCAAATTCATTCAAACTTCTGCTGCGCGTCTTTGGCATGACTTGTTGCGTCACTGCCGTGCGAACTTCTTTACGAAACTGGTAGCCCGTGCATTGAACTTCTCCTGAGTAAGATAAAAAATGCAATTCTTTCCACAAAATTTGCTCTCGATTATTTTCTTTCGCCACCTCATGATTATCAGTGTAGCACGTTTCATTGCCAACTCCCGCTGCCCACTGCTACATTCGGTTTCATCATCCTAGCATCCAGCTATTCGATAAGGAGTTTTATGACCAGCCACGCAAATAGCTACCAACCAAAATAGAACAGTAACGGTAAAACAGTAAACATTTAAAAAAAATAGAGGTGACTAATATACTCATTTAGTTATTTTCGAATTTCTGGAAACAAGCACCCTCATTGAAACTCTAACACTTTGCCCTTGTCTTCACTTATCTGAATGACATGGCCAGCAAGTTTACATGAAGCTGAAGTTAGCGGCCACTTCTTTTGAAGAGAATAATACGGTACAGTTAAATATGTTTACGGTACTAGAAAAGTGTTAAATTTTCTTGAGATTTGCCTGGAAACCCCCTTGCGTAGGGGATTGGCGAATGGCGTGCACTACTTTCCACGCGGTAGTGGAATGACTGCGAGTTAGTGCATAGATATAATCTGCATGGCGTAGCGTCAACAGTTTTGAATCTAGTTGCAAATCGTCCTGTGAGTCAATGGCGTTGCAAGGCAACTGTCTTGAAGTAAGATAAAAACTGACGATGAGAATTATAGTGGAAATACACCAGCTTCCAGAGAGGGTTTAGTAATCAACATTAGTGCACTTGGTGGACTAACTTGGGCTACTAGCTTCAGCTTCATCAAGTTTACAAAGGTGCAAATTAAAAAAGGCTTTGCTTCTTTGGTTTATTGAGATCTGATTTATATTTAATGAAATATTTGTGCTTTCTCGATCCGAATATTTTGTACAAATAAGATAACAATATTTGTTGCCACATTGCTGTGAATGCAAGGTATATTTGTGAACCATGGACTATGTCTGATCCACTAACTGCCTCTTATTTCCTTGATACGTAAATAAAAAGGATAAGGATTGCGAACTCAGGGTGTCTAGTGCTCAGGGAGTCTAGTGCTCAGGGAACATCTTTAAACAAGAAATTGATAGGCAATTTCATGTTTATGGAGGTTTCAGGAAATTCCCAGAAATTCGAGTTATTTCTGGAATTTCGGATTTTTTTCTCTATCTAATATGATTTTTTACCCTGGTTTTGTCAACACCATATAATGCAAACATTTAATTTTGATAGTATTTTATTTAGCCACTGTGGCAAACCTGCACTTCTTAACTGATGGCATTATTGAATACAGTGCTATATTTGTGCGCCATGTGAGTTCGATTTACTCATCTACATTACACAATCTAGTCATTTAAGTAGTAGAAGTGGTGTTTTTATTCAGAAAAAACCCTTATAAATCAGTGAAAAATTTGGAATTTTCAGAGAATTTTATATTTCTCAGTCACTGGACACCCTGTACACTGGACCAGAGTCCTTACTTCACAAGTGTAACCTTAATAAATTGACCGATAGTAATGCCTGAATGTCACAAAGAACCCTTATCTTTTATTTACAGATTATATGTGTGTGTATATTGTATATACTCATTGAGATGCCTAAGGTATTGAAAGATTCTCGGTATGTGACGAGAAGGCAACGAAGACGTCAAATTAAAGAAGAGTATCGGAAACTCTGTAATACCAATGACAATTCATCGATTCCTCGCCATATCCCAGCAACAGTTTGTACTTGTACAGATACAAAGTCTAATACAGCTGAGTTCAACAATGGTGGCATTACTGCAGACGTACAGCTTGATCCAATAGATTCCAACAATATTGCCTTAAGTGAACCCATTCACGAAAACCTCAATGATAATGTCAACTTTAGTGACAGTAGTGGTGGTAGCTTGCCTCAAAAATGCAAGCCGGACCCTAACATTGATAAATCAGACTTACGGAATGATCTTCGAAACTGGGTTGTTAATTGTTGCATCAATCATAGCAATGTTAATGCTTTATTGAAAATTTTAGTTAAACATGGACACGACGTACCTCTAGATGCAAGAACTTTACTTCAAACTCCTCGAAAGCTGGAAATTATTGATATGAGTCCTGGGCATTATTATCATTTTGGTCTAGCGCAAGGTTTAGTAAGAAGTGTTGCCAAGTATTATTCAACTGAAAATTGTCCGAAAGAATTACAAATCAACATTAATGTCGATGGACTTCCCTTGACAAAAAGTTCAGGCAGCCAATTTTGGCCTATACTAGCATCTATCGAAACAGATTTTTACACCGAACCCTTCATCGTCGGTCTATATCATGGTAATGAGAAGCCTCATGATAGTAATGAATTTATGAAGTACTTCACCGAAGAGTGTGATAGGATCATTGATGCAGGTTTGAGTATAGGTAATAAAACAGTTCCCATTAAAATTAATGCATTTGTTTCCGATACACCTGCGAAATGTTTCATTACTGGAACCAAAGGGCATAACGCTTATTTTGGCTGTGGGAAATGTGTGCAGGAAGGAGAATTCATTGATAATCGAGTGACATACCCTGAGACAACAGCAAGATTACGAACTAACGAATCATTTAGACTGAAAACCAATGAAGAGCATCACAAAAAAACATCTATCCTTGAAAACTTATTTATCGACATGATATTAGATTTTCCAATAGATTATATGCACTTGGTCTGTTTAGGTGTAATGAAAAAACTGTTACAGTTTTGGATCAAAGGAAACAAAGATGTTAGAATGACAAATTTTCACCGTAAACGAGCGTCAGATCTATTACTATCATTAAATAAATCCATATCAAAAGAATTTTCGAGAAAGGCAAGACCTTTGGAGGAAGTAGATCGGTTCAAGGCTACTAAACTACGACAGTTGTTATTATATACTGGACCAATAGTATTTCTCGATAATTTGCCGAGTGACAAATACAATCATTTCCTATGCTTGAGCGTTGCGATTCGAATTTTAGCGAGCCCTGAATACCACATAAAATTGAACGATTATGCCAGACAACTGCTACAGTATTTTTTTGAATCTTTTCCATTACTCTATGGTCACCAGCATGTGTCATACAACGTGCATAATTTGATACACCTTTGTAATGATGTAAAGTTGAAAGGGCCTCTAGATAAATTTAGTGCGTTTAAATTTGAAAATTATATGCAAAAAATTAAAAAGTTATTAATAACATCCAGCAAGCCTTTAGCACAACTTATAAAACGTCATCAAGAAGAATGTAAAATCAACGTCCAATCTGAAAAATTTGAATATCCAATCATAAAATATGCAAACATTGAAGAGACCAGTAATGGCAAAAAAAACATTCAATCTATTCGGTATCGTGATTTTTTTATAAGTACAAAAATTCCTGACAATTGCTGTTGCTTAAAAGATGGTGCAATTATCGAAGTATCGAGAATTCATCTCGAAAATAAAATAATATATCTAACAGGTCAGAAATTTTTAAACCCGAAATCATTCTTCAAAATACCATGTGAATCTTCAAAAATTGGAATACAACTTGTTGATAGACAGCATCAACTTGTGAAAGTTTGCATTTCCAACATTAAATTGAAATGTCTAAAATTCAAATTAACCGATAGTGAAAATGTGGTCACTCCATTGTTGCATCATTCATAACACGTAAAGTAATTATAAATATCATAGTAAAAACACAACGTCATTCTTAAATTCACGATTTATCTATTTTAAATTTCCCGCTTAGTCCCGCGTGTCACAAATGTTCGCGCTCTCGCTTTTTCTACAGATTTCCGGGCTGGCTGGTGGCCATATTGTTTTATTACGCATTTCGGTCGTAGCTCCCACGTGTCCAAGTATTGAAGTTTCGCATTAAATAATTTAATTACTTGAAATACATAGATCGATTGATCTCGATTAGTGTTATTGCGTCCAGTGCAGTCAGTGCAGTTAGTGTTGTACGCAGTCATTACGTCATTCTCACGATATATTCGGACTTCAATAATCAACCGACTGATCAGAATTGGTTCTGCCGGTTACATCTACACAATCTATAGGTAATTTTATTTGAATATTTTCCTATATAAATCGAATATCTTTTTTCATCGATGCGTCTATTTACACGGTTCCGTGATCCTATTTAAGTCACGTAAACGGGCACGTAACCTAAGTAGAGTTACGCTAAATCTAACCTAAAAATTCACAAGTTATGCTTTGCGGGTGACAGACACCGGCATCGTGGCTTCTATCGCGCGCGCGTGTATTTTCGACATCAAAGATTTCGAACTCATTTTAACCTCTTCTGCATGATATTTTACTCAGATGTAAAACTTACACGTGAATTGCGCGACTGATTGTGAGTGTCCCTCAACCATGTGGATAGCCGCCTCGTTTTGGGATGCTCGAAATTTACGTATACAAATTTTTGCAATTCTGTACATAACCGTCCAACATGCGATAGCCAGACACAAGCCGCAAAATATACGTAGTTGGTGATCGCTTTATCGCTGTTAATTATGATTAGACGAACACGCTATGATAATTCATCAACTGTCCTCTTTTTCCATTCAAGAAACATGCCGTTGCCCTACGCTGTTGTATCTTTTTCAAATGATGATTCTGACGATGAACAAGTGACATCTGAGGTCCCGAGTTGTTGGTTAACTCCCAACAATACAAAATGCTGGTGGCCTAAGACAAAAAACATAAGTGCATTCATGGTTAAAAAAGTATTGCCCGATACTGAAGATCCTAAGTGGGAATTGTACGACGTCATATTCGAAAACTATTTTGGTAAAGTTTCTATTTATTTATTGTCTTGAGCAATGATCAAGATAGGCAAAAATCTGTCGATTAATTATATCACAGTCGATGTTTTAAATTATATCATCGTAAACTTGCTCGATTTAACAGTATTGTTGCGAATACAAGTCAAGGTTTTTTCATGATGGATGTGCTCGAAAAACTTCTACTTTACTTATATGCTGGTTTTCTTTAGAAGGTATATACAGAAAATAGTTGCTTAAATGAAGCCTTGTATTCACAAAAATACAGATGATTATCAGGTCATGCGTAGTTGGGTAATAGTTAGAAAAATTTCCTGAATACCATACCAATAAACATTAATATTAATTTTAATGTATTATGTGTTTAGTATTTGCATTATTAGTACATATTTCCGATACCGTAGTTGTTTTACTACCTGAAGTTCTGAATCTTCATTTGAACAAAAATTTAAAGAATTTACCATGTTATTTTGTCAGCCAAAATTCGGGAAAAATTGAAACCTGATTTCAACAGTAGAGTTTAATTTTTTGACACTTCAAGTTTCAATTTATGGAAAATTTTAGTAAAAACCAGCCTAGTATATAAACCTGTTGCAATTTTCGTTTTAATAAAGGTTTGGAATTTCAGGCATGTAGCTTTTATTCCATGAGAGTATTAATATTGTATATTATTAGTCCAATGAATCTGAAGATATTGCCTTCAGGTCACACATTTGATTGGGTGAAGAGCTACAGCTTGTTAATTATAAACAGCAGGTGTCTATAAGACCTGGAAATCTGGAAAAGCTGGAAATGTCAGGGAATTTGTACTGTCTGGAAAACTCAGGGAATCTTGTCTCATTTCACTAAGTCGGGAATTTTTTTCGAGTCTTCCAACCTTTTAAATCTCAAATTCAACGCCTCAAACATCAAAATTTGTTATCACGCTTTCCAATGCATGTCTTCACAGTCATGGGAAATTGATAATATTATTATAAAAGTACAGCACTATTTTCAGATAGGTCTCTAACTGAAGTAGCACTGTCATGATCTACTAATACTTTCGATTGCCTGTGACTAAACAAATGTTACATGCAAAACAATGGTCAGGGAAAAAAATTAATTTGGTACTGAAACACCTAGAAAAGTCAGGCAATTTCTGATTTCAGATTTGATGGCAACCCTGATTAACAGCAGAGATAGTGGTATTTACATGATCAGATAAAGTAAACAAACATATAATTATTTGGACATTTACCAATAGCTTGAGAGTCCCAATAACCATATGTTTTTTATCAACTGGATTGGTCAAAAACGTCAAGTTACTAGGACTGTCCAGCATTAGGTTCATGTCTAATGATTGGTTCATTTACCTTATTTGCCGTGATTTTCAGACTCGTTTCTTTAAAGAGAATTAATGACCAATATATTTTCAATTTTCGTTTTGTTCTCAATTTATGAATATATTTTTTGTTTACATGCAGAGAGTTTGGAAAAAGCCAGAAAAAAAGCTGAGAGTATTTCATCAAGTGATGAACAAAATATACCAGATAGAAAACGGATTCAAAGAAAAAAGAAATCTATGTCACAAAAAAAAATTATTGGAAATTCAGACAGCGAACAAGAAATGTCATGCAGAAACATGCTTAAAAAAATTCCTGATCTACCACATAATTACGTCACTAACAACAGCATGCAGTTCGATATTGAAAATATTCCTGTTATTTATGAAGAGACCGATGAACCAAAAGGTATATAAATCCAAAGTCATGCAGACAAATATTCATCTTCGTACATACAATGAACACATGATCAGGACTAGTGTAATTTGTCCCATTCTACATTTGTTTTTCTAATCCATTTCAGGTTATCCATTAACACAAACTAACATGACTTTTGACTGTCAGGCACCCACATCAAAGAAATCAGGTACACATTTTTGTATACAACAATTATTCAACACGACTGTGGTTTATGAATGACGTGACAAACACGTAGAAAATGATCAAAATTTGGAGTGTTCTAAATAAAATCGCCACTTGTAATTTATAATGATCATTATATTGGTAGAAATTATTCTCATGTGCTTTTGAGCCTTTGATGATGTTCATGGGTACTCTACATTGAAATAGGCGAACCCATAATTTTGTCATTGAAAGATTTTGTTGCGTAAATCAGTTTTGAAGCTAAAAAGTTATATGAAAATTTATGTGCTGTTATATTAAAAGTCACAAACTGAAAGTCACGAGTTTTTTGTATTTTGATAATTATATACGTAGTTTATTATAACATCTTGTATTAATTTGCTCACAATGTTCAAAAAATTAATTCATAAGAAAAAAAGAATCTACATTTTTTTTTCTCATCATCTTTTCTGTGTCCTTCAATCTTTGTATAACAAAAATTTGAATAATTTATTGAAATTTGAAACTTTCCGGAATTGATTATTGCCCGCGAGAATATATGTTTATATGAGATGTGTTTTCCAATAAAAATTTCCTGAATCAGAAGATACATAGCTAAAGTATCCAGCATCTTGGAAGCTCGAGAGCCCATGACTTTGATGCCTGAAATAGATTAGTCTCCTGGTATTTATATTTCGAAAATTACTAGTAAATGAGTATTCCAGAAATGGCTTTCTTAAATGAGCTAAGACCTGGTACACTATTGCATTTGAAAAGTGAACATACTGTTTAAACAGCAATTAATTAAAATCAAGATTGTACAAGTTTCTGGTAATAGTATAGCCCCCCCAGTGCACTTCCAATTTTTGGCATTATCATCTATCATATTACTGCAGTTTTACTATAATTAATGTAACTTGATGAGTAATCAAAATACTTCTGAGATACGTGTAGTGATTAAGTTGACTGATGACTTTCATTCTAGACTCCATTTCAATTAGAACACTGAATTGCAGTCCAGTAAAGACGTTTTGTGCGTTTACAATGACATCATCAACCGATAAGCCTCACGAAACATTAACACAAAATGGTAATTTCTTTCATTCTACTTACAATTATAGTGTTCGTTATCGATTTTGTAGAAGCAATAAGTTACGTATCAAGCTCAGTTGTGAGCAAATAATCGTGCATACACAATGCACTTTATACGTCTCTCACACTTGCGTATTCTCATGTTCATATATACTCTTTATTGTCAGATTCACTTAAAACCACACGCAACGTCCCAAAAGTGTTATCGCAGCAAGTACTTACCAAAGCTCCAATTGAAACAGGTGATGTCAACTACATAATATCATGGCATGATATTTCTTGGTCTAAAACACCTTTAAAAAAATCCCTGTAGTCTGTATTAGTTTGTCAATTCGAAAAAGTTTTTGGGGGTTCGAGGCATTTTGCGTTTATATAGTTAGATTGTACCTGTTGGGTACTTTTCAGGTCCTTTTCCTTCTCTTTACTTGGAACACGCCTAGAAGCCGTAGGCCTTGAATCACACAAAAACTTTTTCTTGCCCTTTTACGAAAATACTGCCTTTGTAGCATGTATTTCATAAAACTGCATAAAAATATCGATATTTTTATCTACAGAGCAGAGATTACTTGTAGCACCAAGTTCATCACTACCAGTATATGATGCAATAACTACCTCTTTGCCATTGTACACATCTAACAGATCAGATGCGTATACACAAGGTACCTACATTTGTGACCATCTCATTGTCAGTATAGCACCGAGACTGTAACTACAAAAGAAGAATTAATGTAGTTGTAAACTGTATGTGTATACGACTGTCAGTGCCACCAAACTTGTGATTCAGAACTAGTTTTGGAAAATTGGCATATCTGTTAACAATAACATGAGGTTGATTTCCCTGTAGTTAAATCTCGGTGCCATCATTCTGACATTTCTAAATTTGTTCTAATATTTCATTATGGTATTTTATAGATAGGTCCGAGTCTTTGGTACGAATTATTGAAGGTTTGTATTATCCTCTACGTAATGAATTAGTGGTCAGATATGACAGTCTTATTGAGTAGCAGAATAATCAATCGTATTTTCCTACAGATAATTTTAATAAATTATTCAAAAAAGTTGCTGAAATAGCAGTAGAGGTAAAATCTTTGACAGCAAGTTTGAATAAATTACAAACAAGATTTCATGATGACACCGACACCCCTGCAAGTGCTGAACTGCTCATGATCACAGATTCGTTACCATTTCCTACAATTGATAAACTGAAGGACTTTGAATACCAATTGGAAATAAATGCTACCCTAAAATCTAGTGTGGTGAGTACTTGAATAGTGTTACTCTTGTTAGCTCGAAAATTTGATATTGGAATGACAGTAGAACCCTTGAGTTTATGGTAGCTCAAATCGAGAACGATTCTTTAGGAAGGTCTTAGATTAGAAGACTCAATGTTTGAGAGAAACAATGTCAAGAAGCTAACCGTTTCTATTATGTATTAAATTTGTACAAACGTTATCAATGTGGTAGCAGTTATAAATCCCACTGGATTTAAGAACTCGCAGCCCATTACCCAAGAAACACAGAATAATATCAACTCATAAAGTGAAAGTCAGTACACAGCTTCAGCTGAACGAAAACGTTGTGAAGCCACAGACCGGACGTGAAATATCTGTCTGAAGTTTTGATGGATCGAACTTGATCCGCAATTCAAATTTTCGTTGACTTAAAATACCAAAAACAAACAGCTAATTCAGATTAATTGTTAATCCCAAGTCCACGGTTTCATTCCTGCAAACAATTGTCTAAATTAAGTTCTTTGCTTTTCGACATTTTGCATCAGCGAGAATTTGAGAATAATAAGTTTGATCGACCAAAATTTCGGAAACATGGTGAAATCATTTTTGCCTCCTAATTAGGTAATTGAAACAGCTCTTATTTGATTAAATCAATTGGCTTCTTGAAATTTTCTTACTGTATATTTTGATTTTCAATTTTCAGAAGAAAGCAACTATTATGACAAAGTACGGCCATTTTGGATCATGCTATGTATAAAATTACGTGTTATATGTATTCGTTGCACTTTTTGCTATTGATTTTCTCCCTACATTGAAGCGTAAAACAATTTGAGAAATTTCATGATAATTTCTTACGTCCGTTTAGAGGTTTTTTTTCTCAGAATATATGCGAAAATGAAATCCCAAAATTATATAAGTATGAAGAATGTACGAACTAATTTATTCTTCAATTTTCTTGAATTTTATGTCATAGAATTGATTTGTTGACCATTTTGAATAACCGTAGGGATCATATTTCAAACGAATTGGAGGTAGCGGAGCAAAAGATACTACATTGCGTATTCTTCGAAGAGTTTTCTCAAATGCAGTGGCTCAGAATTGTTCCTGGTTGGGCCTACGTGATAATTTTTCAGTCCAAAATTTGGCTATAATAAAGATCACCAAAGGTATTAATTATCAACAATCAAGTAATAATCAATTCATATGATAAGAATCTTAAGATTGAACCTCAGGAAATTTTTTTTGCCACTCATGTACACACATACAATTGAATTTTACGGACAGCATTCTTAGTTATTAGAACTTACATCAAAGTGAAGTACTCATAATCTTGTTGTAATGTTGCTGTGCATGAAGTAGCACTGGATAGCTAGTGAGTGCCGAAAATTATCACAGAGATGAAACGATATTACAAGTGTGTCAATAGCGGCCAATTGCACATTGCACTAGTTTTCAGATTTTTATGTCTCTATAAACAAATTTTTCTTTACATTCAGCAAGGTTAGAGATTGTGTTACGTTATTTCATTTCAATGCGATCTGGGAAGTAATTTCTGCACAAAAAATTCGGTAGAGAATTTAGTTCGCTAAATTACGTATATTGGGATAGTGGCAAGGGGCGAGAAAAAAATCGCATGATGTTGAGTCTTAATTATGTATGTAAGTACAATATATGCTAGCAATAGTTATTGCTATTGCAATTAATCTTTGCGATACCACTAAAGTCTTCTTCACTTTGTAATGCCATTGCAGAAAAATTTCACCGCGAAGTGGATTTATCCAATGTAATTCATCTGATTCAGACTCGGAATGTTCCTTTCCCTTATAAAAATGAGATCTATTTTTATTTCCTAGATGCAGTAATGGTGAATTATAACATGACGGACAAAGAATTTGAAGAAACTTGCAGTGAATGGTTCCGTCAAGGAAAACAAAGATTTATCAGAGAAGAGAAGGCGAAGGCCAAAGCACGAGCATAGAGGAAGCACGAGCAATCGCACAAGTTCATACTGTAAATTAACCACAGTTCAACGAATTGGAGTCAATCTTATATTTAATTTCAATTTATTCTTGTTTTACAACTTACATCTGTACTGGCTCAAGTTAATTCATGATACTCACCTACAAACTGCAATTCATATAGATTTTTAAGTTCATTTGATAGCTTTCATACCTTCATATATCTTAATCTTAAATAGTTTGAAGCTAATTTCATACCTCGAATGTTTACGGTGCAGTAGTTTCACATCAAAACCACAATTGTATCATGTTTACCATGTACTTTGTGGTTTTGTAGTAAAACTCCATACTAACAGTATAAATATTGTCCCACTTTCCGGTGATGTGAGCAACATATTCGACATGGAGTTGGATAGAAAAATTATAAACAAACTACACGGAAAAATGATATAACGGTAGTTACCTTGCGAAGCCACTATATATAGCCTATACGTTCATTTTGAATTTACGTATTTTTGAAAGGATTCCAATTCTTGTTTTATCGCGAAATATAATACCATATAATATAGCCACAAGTTACATTACAGGCACATCAGTGTTGACTTGATTCCACATAGGTTATCTATGTACCTAAGTAATTTTTTGTTTAGTTCCGTATACGTTTCATAACGTAAAAGTCAGATACTGGTTGTAGTATTACTCTTTTTAAATGTTCATTATCATATGATATGTAAAGTACAAAATACCCTGGTGGGAATTTCTACGAATTTCTAGGGAAATTGGAACAGTTTTCATTGAAAATTATTGCTTTTTTTTTTTTGTAGTTTATCAACAAATTGTAGATCCCGTGGTTCATTTGAAAAATTGTAGATTTTTGTAGTGATTCAGAAAACCTCGTTTTTGTCAATCAAATTGGAAAGAACTATAATTTTTTTTATAAAAACCTAAACTTTAATTTTCCTTGAAATTCGGACTGATTAAATTTTCAGTTACGTTCTTATGGCAATTTTTTTATTTACTTTTTCCTATGGGCCGTTCGAGTCCTCAGCGCTTATTATAGATTGTGATTGATATCTACTATAGTACCTAAATATTGTTACTTATGTGATACTACGGGTGAAATTGTGAGATTCTTATGATCTCCAAGAACCATGTTAAGTAGTGTGTACTTATTTTTCGCTGTAACACGTTGAATTTTGATATTCTATTACCTGTATTATATTAAGCAAAATACGTATAACGGTATTGTATACCCGTTTCCCTATTGTCACTTGTATGACACTACATCTTGATTTTCTAGATTCTAGTACCTTTGTTATTTTGTTATATTACTCATTTCTAGCTGGTTACTTTTATGACACATGGTATTTCGATATTCTGGGTGGTGATAAATAATCTTTTCCATATATATCCTCGTATTTATGTGCTTTTTTTAAGCAGCGTGCACGTGCGCATAAAATGAATCGCCGGATGTTACACGGAGTAACAGATACGTATTAAGTACGTTTATTCAATGGCTCTGATTTGGATGTATTACGCAGCAGTTATGAATCTGAACTGTCACTACTATATACAACTGCGCTGGATGCAAAAAATAAGAACATAAATGATACATAACGGACTTGCAAGGGCATGAATCTCATCCATATCTGTGATATCTTTGATACGTATCTCTGTTCTGTACCTGTTACGTAGCTGCCATAATGGTTTGTGGCGGACATGATAGAGTACATGTACGGTACATGTAGAGCACATGTGATGTAGCTGTGATTTCGGAAGAAACAAGATTCAAGTATTTGTTACGTTACTGGTATATGAATGTGCTGCCTGGGTATAATATAAATATATGTGAATAAAAATATATAGATATGAATATATATATATACTAGTGTGTGTATATATGTATATGTATATCATAATTCGCAATTCACTGTTGAAAAAAGGAAAATTTGGAAAAAAAAAATTTCTTTCACATTATTTAAATTTTTTGAAATTATGTATAATTATTATAAAAATTTTGTATATTTTTAATTATTCGCTTACTTTCTATTTTATTTAAGTTTCCTATAATTTTTTTTATTTATGATCATTTTTGATTTTACTACATGATTCACCTCGATTACCTCCATTCATATTCTATGATATGGATGTATAATATGAATATATGTAAATCGATATGTATATGTATATATATGCATAAATATATATATATATATATATATATATATACATATGTATATATATATACACATATGTATATTATAATTTTAGATTTAATTTTGAAAAATGGGAAATTGAAAGAAAAAAAAATTTTTCCCACATTATTTTAATTTTTCAAAATTATGTATAATCATTAGAAAAATCCTAAATATTTTTAATTATTCGCATATTTTTTTTTTATTTCAATTTTTTATAATTTTTTCCATTCACATTTATTTTTTATTTTACTACATTATTTACCTCAATAACCTTCAATTATATTTTATTATATTAATGTATAATATGAATATATATAAATATATATATATATATATATATATATATATATACATATGTATATTATAATTTCCAATTTAATTTTAGAAAATGGGAAATTGAAAAAAAAAATTTTTCTTACATCATTTTAATTTTTCAAGATTATGTATAATTATTAAAAAAATCCTGAATATTTTCAATCGTTCGCTCATTTTTCATTTCATTTTATTTTTTTTTCATGATTTTTTCATTCACAATTATTTTTTATTTCATCACATTATTTACCTCAATTACCTTTACTTATATTCTATTATATTATTGTATGAAATAAATATATATGAATAAAAATATACATATATAGCTAAATATATATATATATATATATACAATATATATATATATATATGTATATATATACATATGTACATTATAATTTTCAATTTGATTTTAAAAAATGGAAAATTGAAAGAAAAAATTTTTTTCTCACATTATTTCAATTTTTCAACATTATGTATAATTATTAGAAAAATCCTGAATATTTTTGATTGTTCGCTTTTTTTTTTTTTATTTTATTTTTTTATAATTATTCCCATTCACAATCATTCTTTATTCCATTACATTTTTTACCTCAATTACCTTCATTTATATTTCATTATATGAATGTATAATATGAATATATGGAAATATCTATATATATATATATATACATATATATATATATATATATATATAAATTAGATATAGATATAGATTATGATATACATATGTTTATATATGTATATATATATGTATATATATATATATATAAACATATGTATATCATAATCTTCAATTTAATTTCAAAAAATGGAAAATTAAGAAAAAAAAAATTTTTCTCACATTATTTTAATTTCCCAAAATTATGCTTAATTATTAGAAAAATCCTGAAAATTTTTAATTATGCGATTATTTTTTTTCATTCAATTTTTTTATAATTTTTTCCATTTACAATCATTTTTCATTTTATTACATTATTTACCTCAATTACCTTCAGTTATATTTCATGATGATAATGTATATTATGAATATATATAAATATATATATATACATACATATATATACATATATATATATGTATATATATGTGTATATATATATATATATATATATATATATATATATATATATATATATATATATATATGTATATATACATATATATATATATATATATATATATATATATATATATATGTATATATACATATGTATATTATAATTTTTAATTCAATTTTGAAAAATTGGAAATTGAAAAAAAAAATTTTTCTCGCGTTATTTCAATTTTTCAAAATTATGTTTAATTATTGGAAAAATCCTGAATATTTTTGATTATTTGCTTATTTTTTCTTTATTTCATTTTTTTATGATCATTCCCATTCACAATCATCTTTTATTTCATTACATTATTTGCCTCGATTACCTTCATTTATATTCCATTATATGAATGTATCATATGAATATATATGAATATATATATGCATGTATATATATATGAATATATATGTATATATATGTATATACATATACAGATGTATATTATAATTTTCAATTTAATTTTAAAAAATGGGAAATTGAGAAAAAAAAATTTTTCTCACATTATTTCAATTTTTCAAAATTATGTTTAACCATTAGAAAAATCCTAAATATTTTCAATTATTCGAATATTTTATCTTTATTCAATTTTTTTGTAATTTTTTCCATATACAATCATTTTTTATTTTATTACATTATTTACCTCAATTACCTTCATTTATATTTCATTATAATAATGTATAATATAAATATATATATATATACATACATATATATACATATATATATATATACACATATATATATATATACATATGTATATTATAATTTTCAATTCAATTTTAAAAAATGGGAAATTGAAAGAAAAAAAATTTTTCCCCCATTATTTCAATTTTTCAAAATTATGCATAATTATTAGAAAAATCCTGAATATATTCAATCATTTGCTTATTTTTTCTTTATTTCATTTTTTCATAATCATTTCTATTCACAATCATTTTTTATTTCATTAAATCATTTACCTCAATTACCCTCATTTACATTCCAATATATTCATGTATATTATGAATATATATGAATATATATAAATACATACATATGGATATATATATGTATGTATATATATGTAAATATATTTTTTTTTATTTATTTATTTATTTATATATATATATATATAAATATATATACAGATATAGATATATACATATGAATATTATAATTTTCAATTCAATTTTAAAAAATGGGAAAACGAAAAAAAAGAAATTTTTCCCACATTATTTCAATTCTTTAAAATTATGTATAATTATTAGAAAAATCCTGAATATTTTCAATTATTCGCAAATTTTTTTTTTATTTCATTTTTTTATAATTTTTTCCATTCACATTTATTTTTTATTTTACTACATTACTTACCTTAATTACCTTTACTTATATTCCATTATTCAGTGTATAATATAAATGTATATAAATATATATATACATATATGTGGATATATATGCATGTGTATCTATATATACACATATGTATATTATAATTTCCAATTTGATTTTGAAGAATAGGAAATTGAAACGAAACAAATTTTTCTTACATTATTTCAATTTTTCAAAATTATGTATAATTATTAGAAAAGTCGTGAATATTTTTAATTATTCGCTTTTTTTTTCCATTTCATTTTTTCATAATTATTCCCATTTACTATCATTTTTTATTTCATTACATTATTTACCTCAATGACCTTCATTCATATTTCATTATATTAATGTATGATATGAATATATATAAATATATATATTAGAGTGTCCCAAAAAAACCGACTATTTTTTTTTTTCAAAGAACATTGAAAAATCGTCAGAGTATCTCTAGAAAATCACCCTGTGAAAATATAAGCTCTTAATATTAATATTTAGAGGTGGCGATTTGTAATTTTCTATCTCCCATTTAAATAACATGGGAAAATTTTTTTTTGAACTTTGGGATTTTGTGATGGGATAACGAGCTACTCCATAAGTATGACAAAATTAGGTCTCATAGGAAATTTGATGCTCTACAAAAAAGTTCCGATTGACATTTTGCGTAAATCCAGTCGTTTCAAAAATATCGAGCCTCAAACTTCGGACTGTTAAAAATTATGCTTTTTTTCGTAAATACAACAAAAATTAATTTATATGTATTGTAAACCCAGAATTATCAACTGAACAATAAATATATGCATGTATTTATTCTTAAATTTATTCTTTAGTTGATAATTCTGGGTTTATAATACATATAAATTGATTTTTGTTGTATCTACGAGAAAAAAAGCATAATTTTAAACAGTCCGAAGTTTGAGGCTCGATATTTTTAAAACGGCTGGATTCCCGCAAAATGTCAATCAGACCTTTTTTGTAGAGCATCAAATTTCCTATAAGACCTGATTTTGTCATACTTATGAAGTAGCTCGTTATCCCATCACAAAATTCCAAAGTTCAGAAAAAAATTTTCCCATGTTATTTAAAAGGAAAACAGAAAATTACAAATCGCCACCTCTAAATATTGATATTGAGAGCTTATATTTTCACAGGGTCATTTTCTAGAGATACTCCAACGATTTTTCAATGTTCTTTAAAAAAAAAAATAGTCGGTTCTTTTGGGACACTCTAATATATATACATGTATATTTATATATATATATACATTCATATATATACATACATATATATGTGTATATATATATATATATATATATATATATATACATATGTATATTATATTTTCAATTTAATTTTGAAAAATGGGAAATTGAAAAAAAAAATTTTTCTCACATTATTTCAATTTTTCAAAATTATGTTTAATTATTAGAAAAATCCTGAATAGTTTTAATTATTTGCTTATTTTTTGTTTATTTCATTTTTTTATAATCATTCCCATTCACAATCATTTTTTATTTCATTACATTATTTACCTCAATTACCTTCATGTATATTCCATTATATTAATGTATGATATGAATATATACGAATATATATATACATGTATATATATATGAATATATATGTATATATATGTATATACATATACATATGTATATTATAATTTTCAATTTAATTTCAAAAAATGGAAAATTGAGAAAAAAAAATTTTTCTCACATTATTTCAATTTTTCAAAATTGTGTTTAATCTTTAGAAAAATCCTGAATATTTTTAATTATTCGAATATTTTATCTTCATTCAATTTTTTTGTAATTTTTTCCATATACAATCATTTTTCATTTTATTACATTATTTACCTCAATTACCTTTATTTATATTTTATTATATTAATGTGTAATATAAATATATATATATATATATACATACATATATATACATATATATATATATATATATACACATATATATATATATATACATATGTATATTATAATTTTCAATTTAATTTTAAAAAATGGGAAATTGAAAGAAGAAAAATTTTTCTCACATTATTTCAATTTTTCAAAATTATGCATAATTATTAGAAAAATCCTGAATATTTTCAATTATTCGCATATTTTTCTTTATTCAATTATTTCATAATTTTTTCCATTGACAATCATTTTTCATTTTATTACATTATTTACCTCAACTACCCTAATTCATATTCCATTATATGTATGTATAATATGAATATATATAAATATATATATACGTGTATATATATATATATATACATACATACATATATATACATATATATATATATATATATATATATATATATATGTATATATATGTATACATACATATATATATGTATATACATATACATATGTATATTATAATTCTCAATTCAATTTTAAGGAATGGGTGATAAAAAAAAAAAAATTTTTCTTATATTATTTCAATTTTTCAAAATTATGTATAATTATTAGAAAAATCCTGAATATTTTTAATTATTCGCTGATTTTTTTTAAATTTAATTTGTTCATAATTTGTTCCATTTACAATTATTTTTTATTTTATTACATTATTTACCTCAATTATCTCCATTTATATTCGATTATATTAATGTATACTATGAATATATATAAATATATATATATAAATACATATATATGGATATATACATATGTATGTATATATATATATAAATATCTATATATATATATATATATATATATATATATACATATGCATATTATAATCTTCAATTTAATTTTAAAAAATGGAAAATTGAGAAAAAAAAAAAATTGTCTCACATTATTTCAATTTTTCAAAATTATGTATAATTATTAGATAAATCCTGAATATTTTTAATCATTTGCTTATTTTTTCTTTATTTCATTTTTTTATAATCATTTCTATTCACAATCATTTTTTATTTCATTAAATTATTTACCTCAATTACCCTTATTTACATTCCAATATATTCATGTATATTATGAATATATATGAATATATATAAATACATACATATGGATAGATATAATGTATGTATATATATTTAAATAAATATACATATATATGTATATATATATATATATATGAAAACATATATGTATATTATAATTTTCAGTTCACTTTTAAAAAGCGGGAAATTGATAAAAAAAAAATTTTTCCTCAATATTTCAATTTTTTAAAATTATGTTCAATTATCAGAAAAATCCCAAATATTTTTATTTAATCCCTCAATTATCATTTCATTTAATCTTCTTATGATTTTTCCATTCACAATTATTTTTGATTTTATTACACTATACACCTTAATTGCCTCTATTTATAATCTATCATATCAATGTATAATATTGTGGTATATTTATATGTTGATATAATAATCAATATACACAGGAAATAAGATTGAATGTAGTAAGTTCATTTATAAGTATAATTATAAGGATACAAATGATATATACCAGTGAGTACAATAGGAAGCGTGGAAGCCGGCATGGCATTCGCACGAGCGCCCAAGACCGAGTGCTTGGCCCGCGCACCGTAGTCACACGCAGAGTATAATCACACATACCAACATACGTGCATACTCGCGCACACACGCATACGCACAATAGCGTATGCCGTACTACCTTACTCACATACATCACAAATATAGATACATATAAGTATATATATACATGTATATATATATTTATATATACATGCATATATACATATATATATACATATATATATATAAGTAAATGTATATATATGTAGGTATATATATATATATATATGAATATATATATATGTATATTATAAACTTCAGTTCACTTTTAAAAAGAGGGAAATTAATAACAAAAAAATTTTTTTTTCACAATATTTTAATTTTTCAGAATTATGTATAATTATTAAAAAAATCCTGAATATTTTTAATCATTCGAATATTTTATCTTCATTCAATTTTTTTGTAATTTTTTCCGTTTACAATCATTTTTTATTTTATTACATCATTTACCTCAATTACCTTCATTTATATTTTATTATATTAATGTATAATATGAATATATATAAATATATATATATACATATATATCGATATATATATGTATGTGTATGTATATTTATATATATATATATATAGTAGTAATCTTTATTGTTCCCCTTGGGGTTACAAGGACTTCCCTTTTCCTCTTCCTTTACAATATTTTTTTACATGTTTTCTTAACCTATTCTAACCCTAATTCTTACTTCCTACCTTATCCTTACTTAATTTACTTAATTTCTAATTGCCTGTGTCCTGTGCCATTGCCTTGCCATTCCCTTACTTTCCCTCTTATCCTTTTCTTACTTTTTATCCTTATCTTTACTTAACCTTATCCTATTTTACCCTATTCTATTCCCTAATTCGTCCTTATCCTAATCGACTTCCATTTCCCGTTCATCTCTCACTCTTTCATTCTCTTGTACATCCCTGATCCTTTCCAATTCTCTCATCCAGACTTCTCCCACCCCCTCCTCACCTAACATCTCCCTCACCACCTCCTGCCAGCTTTCCTCCCTTCTATCCCAGCCTACGCACCTTTCCCATACGTGCTCCCATGTTTCCTCCTTCCCCCCGCACACCCTACACCTTCTCTTTTCCTCTTCTTCCCAGTACCTTGCCTCCTTCATCTCGCTTCCTAATCTAAATCTTGCCACCCTTATCCACCTGCTTTCTCCCCATCCCTTTCCCAGATATCCTGGTATCCCTTCTCCTTTCACTAGCCTGTACCATCTGTTGTACCTCGATTCCCTTATTTTCTCCCACCTCTCTTTTCTCTGTTCTTCCCTCTCTCTCTCCTCTATTTCCCTAAACTCCATCTCGCCCCTCTCCCTTCTCGCGACTACCTCTCTACTCTCTGCTCCCCTTTCCGCAAAGAAACTTTCCCTTTCTCTTTCCCACCTCGATCCCTGCCACCCAGCTTCTGCCTTGTCCCTTATCTCTTCCCAGCATCTCCTAGCTAACTCGCTACCCTCCCCTCGCTCCAGCTTCCTTTCAAAATTCCATGCCCTTCTCCCTGCCCTAATCCTTAGTTTCTCCCTCTGCAGTTCCTCCCTTACTAGATAACCCGGTGTTCTCCCATCCACTCCTAATGTCCATCTCAAAAATCTATCCTGTACCGCCTCGACCGCCCTCCACTCCCTCCACCCCCATATCTCCGATGCATACTCTATTACCGTCCATACTAGCCTGTCAAATAACCAAATCCTTTTTTCCCGATCCCTCCCAAACCTTCTTTTTCCTATTCCCCATACCTGTCTCATTACTACCCCTGCCTTCCGTACTCTCTCTTTCACCTGTGCTTCCTGTCCCCCATTGCACTTTACTCTATACCCTAAATAACTGAACTCTTTCACCTCCTCTATCCTTTTCCCTTTCCATCTCCAATCTATGTTTTTCCTTCTACCGCCTCCTTTCCTAAATCTCATAATCTTTGATTTCCCTACATTTACCGTCAGCCTTTTTCTATCCATATACCATTCTAACTTCCTAATCATTACCTCCATTTCCTCTTCACTTTCCGCTAGTAACACTATGTCATCTGCATAGGCTAAAGTGCATACCCTGCGGCCGGCTAACTCCACCCCCCCAACCCTTCTCCCTCTCCCCATTTCCTCTTCTAAGTCCGCCAGCAGCAGGTTGAACACAAGCGGACTGAGCGGACATCCCTGCCTTACCCCCCTCGCTGTCCAAAACGCCTCTCCTAGCTTTCCCCCGCTCCTTACTCGGCTCTTTGTTTCCTTGTAAATTTCCTCTATCCTTACCCTTAGCCCTTCCCTCACCCCTCTCCTTTCCATAGTCTCCCACAGCACCTTCCTGTTCACTGAATCAAAAGCAGCTTTCAGGTCCACAAAAAACGCCACCATCTTTCCCTTATCCTTTCCCACCTGCCTATTGATTAAATAATTGAGTACGTATATATTGTCAATGGTGCCCATGCCTTTTCTGAAACCCGTTTGGTTTTGTGGAATCAAGCCCTTTTCTTCTATCTCTCTTTCTAACCTATCCGCTAATGCCATCGCATACACCTTGTATAGAGTTGGCATCAAAGTCACCCCCCTATACTCTTCTACCCTTTTCCCCTCCCCCTTCTCAACTATCGGCGCTATCAATCCCTCCCTCCAATCCTCTGGCCAGCCCTCCCCCACCCAAACTCTGTTACATGTTTTCCATATCCACTGCTCCATTTCTTCCCCCCCATACCTCCATACCTCGCTAACTATTCCATCCCCCCCCCGGTGCCTTTCCATCCCTCAGCTTTCCTATCACCTTTCTAATCTCTTCCCTCTGCAGCTCCCCTTCCCCGTCCCCCTTCCTATTTACCGACTCCCCGCCTTCTGTTACCTTGCTTTCTACCCCGCCTAATAATCCCATGAAATACTCCCTCCACTCCTGATCTCCTATTTCTTCATTCACCCTCTTCCACTTCTTTCTTTCCCTAATAACTATCTCCCATACCTTGCTTTCTGTCTTTGCTTCCGCTGCTTCTTTTATGAATCCCTCATTTTCTTTCTTTTTTCTCTCCTCGCATAGCCTATTATATTCCCTTCTTCCCTTTCTATACGCGTCCCCTTCTCCCTCCCACTTTCTCCATTTCCTTAGACTCTGCCTAACTTCCGCTTTTTTCGCCTACATTCCTCATCCCACCATCCCTTTTTCGCTTCCCTCCACCTCCCTCCTACATCTAAGGCTCGTCTAAACTCCCTTATTCTTTTCTCTATCTCTTTCCCTACATCCACTTCTCCTATCCCCTCCCATTTGACTTCTGTTTTAAACCTCATCCTACCCTCCTCCGTCCAGTCTCCTCTACTAGTTCCCCCTACTCTTTTTCCCTTCCTTGTCCTAGCCACTGCCCCCCTCAACCACACTATTACCGGGTGATGATCCGAGTCAACCCTATCCCCAATCTCTATCCTTTTGACCCTATCCTTCACCTCGATGTCTCCTATAGCGTAGTCTATCACTGTCACCCCTGCCCCTCCTACATACGTAAATTCCCCCTCCTTATCCCCCTCTATGTTCCCGTTCATTATTGCCCATCCTATCTCCTCTAAAAATTGCACCAGCTGCCTACCTTCCGAGTTTATTTTCCTGTCCTTTGATTTCCTACTCCTACTCTCCTCCTCTCCTTCTCCCCAGCATCCTCCCCCCTCCTGCCCTGTCCTGGCATTAAAATCACCCCCCACTAACACTTCTACCCCTCCCTCTATCTCTTCTGCCCGCTCCTTCAATTCCCCTATCTTCTCTTTTAGGTCCCCATTCATGTATATTCCTACTACTACCCATTTTTCCCCCCCTACACTTATTTTCCTTGCTATCATGCCCTCTTTTACCTCTTCCCTCCCTCCCTCGCCACTTACTATCTCCCTTCTTACCCCTGACAGCATTCCGCCTATTGCTCTTCCCTTCCTATTTTTTCGCACCGCATACTGCACTTCCCATTTATACCCTACTGGCAACTTATTTCTAATCCTTTCCCACCCCTTCTTTTCTATCCATGTCTCCATTAGAAATATTACATCCCACTCCCCTAGCCCCCTCCAGAAATCTTCATCCTTTCTCGCGAGCCCCGCCACATTCCAAAAAGCTACTTTCCACCCCTCCCTTACTGTCTCGCCTACTCCCCTCTCTCTCCTCCTTATCTCCCTCCCCACCTGCCTCTGTCTCCCCCCACTACCCATTCCCCCGACTGCCTTTCACTACGTACCCTTCCCTGTGCTTTTGTACTTCCCTCTTGTCTCTCCTCGCTTGCTGACCTTTCCCTATCGCTTTCCCCTACTTTTCCCCTCCCCTCCCTTTGCCCCCCTTCCCTCGCTCTCCCTGTACCATCTCTAAGCACCTCTCCTATCTCATCCCACTTCCACATTTTCCCTTCTATCCAGATCCTTGCATACCCTATTCTCACTCTGTTTCCCCTTCTCTCCTCACTAGCTGCTATCTCCCTCAACTTCCATTTCATTTTTCTCTCTGCCCAGGTGAGATCCTCGTCTATTCTCTCCTCCCTCCCTTTGAGTAGGCTTTTTCTTCCCATTACCTGCTTCTTTTGCTCCCTATTTCCTAGTCTTGCTATCCATATCCCCTTTTCTCCCCCCTTTTTCGCGCCTACCTCCCACATATCCTTTACCTCGACCTCTACCCCTATCAGCTGCAAAATCTATTTCAACTCTTCCTTTTCTCTTCCCTTCTCAAGTCTCGCTCCTCTCACTACTATATTTCTCCTTCTTTCTTCCCTTTCTTTCCTCTCTATGGCCCACTCCATCTCTTTTAATCTATCTATAGCTACCTGCGCCACTTCCGCATTCCCCTGTACCTGCCTTTCTCCCCCTCCTTCTGCACTCTTCTTTTCTAATTCTAACAGCCTCTCCTTTACCCTTTCCATCTCCCCCCCTCTCCGCTCTTCTACCTCTTCTAGTCTTTTACCTAGATCCCTTATCATTTCCTTCATCTCCCCCCTCTCTACTTCCCACTGCTCATCCCTTCTAGTCATTTCGCCTTTAATCTTTTCCATTTCTTCCCTGATCCCCCTTCCCTGCCCTTTGACCTCCTCTAGACCTATCTTTAGCTCTTCCCTAATCAACCTTAGCATATCTTGTATACCCCCTCCCTCTGCCTTCCCTTCCTCCCCTGTCTTACCCTCCGGCGACCGGTGCACTTTCCTGCTTTTCCCAAATACTCTTTCTCTTTCCTGCAACCCGTCTACCTCCTCCTCCCCTTTTTCCCCTTCCTCCTCCCGCTTTCTCTTCCATAAGTCTAGTACCGTCGCCGATCCCAGGCTATGCCTCCTATCCCTCCCTAACGCTGCTACTGCCCCCGGCCTACCTTTCTTTTTCTCCTCCTCTTCGCTGTTCGCCCCTTCTTTTTGGCCACCCGCGTTACTCATACTCTTTCTCTCCTTCACCGCTTCCTACCTTATCTATCCGCCGCCTACCTGTCTACTCTATCCCCCTTCTTACTCCCTAGGTGTCACTGCCTCTTCCTATCTTATCCGAATCGTTGCCTTCCGCCAGCTCTTTCTGCCTAACCTCAAATCTCTCCCCCTTCTTTCTTTTTCACCCGCCCTTCCCTTCTATCCCTGCCTCCCTATTCCCTTCACCCGACCTCCCGTCTATGTCTTTCCCGCTCCTTCTCTGCCCTATTTCCTTTTCTCCTCACCTTTGCTATCCTGCTAAATTCTCGCCTTTTCTCTCGCACTCTTTCGCACACCTGTCACTCACATTCAAACGGAAACGGAAGTCCTATATATATATATATATATATATATATATAT
>NW_025791579.1:70000-92500 GCF_021155785.1 Neodiprion fabricii
AAATTTCTCCTACATTATTTCAATTTTTCAAAATTATGTATTATTAATAGAAAAATCCTGAATATTTTCAACGTTTCGCTGATTTTTCTTTATTCAATTTTTTCATAATTTTTTCTACTTAGAATCATGTTTTATTTTATAACATTATTTACCTTAATTACCTTCATTTATATTCCATTATATTAAAGTATAATATGAATATATATAAATGTATATATTGTGACGTGGTATTTCGTACCCCGTCACTTTATTTAATTATCGCATTCCCCTAGGTACAAATATCGCTAAAAATAACGAAAGCACGTCTGAGGCCAATACTCCAAAAATGAACGACTAATTATCTTTAAGTTGATTTCTCTTTACTAAGCTAATTGTATGCTATTTTCTAATTCTGTAATGCTCTTCGAGAACCATCCGCGAGACCTTCACGTCAAGATACCAGGACACTTCCTGACAGGGGTCACGTACCAGCTCAACATCAACACCACCGACTACAGACGAACGAATACCGCTGAAACCACTCCCGATGGATGCCTATCTAGTTGTCGAAAAGGGTCGTGCGTGATGCACAACAGCACCTCCAACTATTTGAGACTTATCGGCCAGGAGCCGAACCACGAACGAATGTTTCTACCGCTCGGATGCATCGTCAGGCGGCGTACAGGGCTGTGCGTCAAAAACACAATGAAGCCTCCCGTCGACGATACTTATCAGCCTGGAGCTGAACCGACCCTAATATCTACTAAGTCGTTGACTATACAATAGAAGACGGTTTTCTCTTAACGAACCGTCTTATCGAAGGACTGCGGCGTGGAATAGGCTAATGATATGCTGACCACGTGGATCTGGTGGATCTAGTATGGGGATCCGGGTTGAGGGCCATCACCACCAGATCGTTCCGGCATGAGGGCTTCCATGAGCGAGGGCCGGGATGCAGCGCCGACGAAATAGCTACAACGGGGAGTACCAGTAAAACAAGGAGTGAGTTACAGTCTGTCGCAAGTCCAGGAGACCGGTGACGTAACATTGCCGCACACCTCAATATCGCAATACCTGAGCAGTACGACCCCACCCCCTTCTCACCAACGATACCGCATAGCTGCAGGAAAACATCTCTAACCCCCTTCCGACGTCCTGATACCTCGATACCCGTCGTCGAGGGAAAAGAACATCAAACGGCGAGGGATTATCGCCGCCTATCCTTGGACCAGGCCACGAGACCAGCTGGTCCAATTAAGATACCGCAAATTTTGGGAAGAATCACGTGACACCAGCTCGATGAAAATCAGGATCATCGCTCATCTCATCACTCTTCGTTCAGTTACTGACATTGACAGTCGTGCTATTGTTATACCTAATACCATTACAGCTATCGCTGTGACTAGTTCTCGTTATCTTATCGCATTCTCTATACCAGTTCTATCTTCTTTCACGTAAGTGAGGTTCCTTTTCTATTTTGTGAAGCCACGAGATTACTTGCAATATATCGTACCTTTACCTTTATCTCTTTCTCTCTTTACCTTGCAGTTGGTCTGCTTGAGCCAATTGGGCTCGTATCTTTTCTCTTTACCTTGCAGTTGGTCTGCTTGAGCCACCTGGGCTCGTACCTTATTATCTCTTATCTTGTCCCTTTCTCTGTCTTATTGCAAGTAACTTCGCGACTGGTTGATTATTACTTACGCATTGTAGTGACTATCGCTTTATCTTATTATCTTTCTCTTTTAGAATATTTGAATGTCTAATATCGCTGTCTAGCAGCGCGTTCCTTTGAAGGATCAATTTTTATCTTAGCTACTGAGCATTACTATTTTGTTATATTTTCTCTGATTAGTTTCTATCTGTCTCTTCATCTATTATCGTTGATTATCGCATCTTAGTGAGGGTACCGCGGGAGCGATCTCATATCGCTGCGCGGTCCCGTTCGTCGTTCATTTGACATTGGAGTATTGTGTCATATCGCATAACATCTTTTTCACTATTTTCTTCGCTGATATCGCTGATCGTAGTTGTCCGTAGTCTATTTGGTTTGCCGTACGTTGCATATTAATTATCTTGAATATTGTTTGCCGTATCTTGAATTACCTTTTATCGTACCGAATATTATCTCTCTTTCTCTCGCACTTACCGCAAACTATAGACTACGTATTATCTTTTATTCTCTATATTTTATGATAATTTCCTATTTGACCTGTCGCTTGAATTTACCTTGTAATTCATAATTCCTTGTCTGCCTATTTCTGATTATTCTGGTAATGTGATAACTATTACAATTATTGTATTTCGCATGTGTTTATAATTGCTTCTCTGATTTTATGATTTATTTGCTTACCGCTTAATTTAAGTACAGTATATCTTTTTCTGTTCTGCCTATCTATCGTAAAACCGTGTTAATCATTACCTTCTAGTATCGCGAGCTTGCGCATATTTCCCGCTTATTCGGAAAACGTTCCGTTAATTGTTAACTCTCTCGCTTAACCTTTCTCCGGCTGTAACTATTGTTAATTATCGCATATATCGTATTTGTATCGCAAACTCTTCAGCTACTTACTTGTCAGTAAACTTATCGCTTCTTGTTTAATATATTTGATATTATTCCTGCTTCACCTGTTTCTTATTTTATCTATTGGATTCGACTCCGCCCCTCTACCATTATCTTGTCTCTCTGAGCGAACTGTGCAAAACCGTCGTAGAACCCGACCTTATCTTTATCTATTACCTTTACCTTTATCTTTGTCTTTTTCTCTAATTATCTATTTTTGACGCATGTGCGTCTGGTGCCCAACAATCGTATCTTTCTCCCTTAGTATCTCTCTCTATCTAATTATTTAGGTTAGCGACTGCGCCGTAGGGTAACCAATTATCGTTATATCGTTATACCCTCAAATATATAAAAATATCTGGTTACAATATATACATATACATGGATATATATATGCATGTATATATATACATATATATATATATCTATATATATATATATATATACATATGTATATTATCATCTTCAATTTAATTCTAAAAAATGGGAAATTGAGAAAAAAAAAATTTTCTCACATCATTTCAATTTTTCAAAATTATGTATAATTATTAGAGAAATCCTAAATATTTTTAATTATTCGCTCATTTTTTTTTTATTTCATTTTCTTATAATTATTGACATTCACACACAATTTCTACTTCATTACATTAATTACCTCAATTACCTTCATTTATATTTTATCATATCAATGTATAATATAAATATATATAAATATATATATTCATGTGTATATATATATATATATATATATATATATATATATATATATATATATATATATATATATATGTATACTGTAACGTTAAGTCTTTTCTGCCCCTCGTCGAGCGCTAATTTGTAACGCTAGATTTTGTTATTTTCGGACGAGGACTCACCGTTGACACTTTGGCGCGATTCTCTACTCATCCGCATTATTAAAACACAACAAAATAATTAACTTGGGCGCCAGACGCATTAGCGTCGATTCTCAAATAATAATATAAATCGATAAAATTAACACAAGATAGTACAAAAGGGATAAGTAGAGAACCCGTTGTATGGCTGGCTAGGCACAGGTACGATCGCGTACATCCCGGTAGAGTGGCGGAGGTCAAGGCAGCTAGCAGTAATTCCAGAATTAAAGAAGATAACCAAGTAAAGAATAAACTCCAGTTAAACGGAAAATGAATAAGTCAGTCGATCATGTATTCTCGAGAAGGTTACATAAGTGAGATGTTATCGGTAGCGGTAGTAAATAAAACAGGTAATCGTTGTTTATAAAAATATCGGTAGAAAAGCAGTAAACGGTAGCTTTAACACGAGAGACGGTAGTTAACAGAGAAAAATAGACGTAGGCCGAGAGATGCGATATAATGCAAGAGTTGACTTAAAACTACACGTCACTGGGCGACGTGATCTCACCCAAGTTGCAATTGACACTACGAAAATTATTATCCTGTTAATTAGAACGAGAGAATTTTACTGCGATCGGTAGAAAACAACGAAACGGTAGTTCCGTAGAGGTACGACAAATTTACCATAAATCAAAACCAAGATGAGAGATTGACAGTTAGTAACAATTTACTAAGTTGGCAAACGATCGACTCGGTAGCCTTCGGTAGAGTTATTCATACGGTAGATTCGATAACTTATAATCATTACATAATTGAGGAATTAAATAGTGAATTCCTAAACATAACTTTTGAGAGAATACCAAAATATAAAGTTATGAGAGTGAGAGAATTTCGGAGAATTTACAAAATAGAGAAATATACTAAAATACACCGCAATACAAAAGAATAGTTTACAGAACTTGATTTAACAAAATACGGGGAAATGAATAACAGGCAAAAATAATATAAAATGGTCAATAGTAACAAAGAAAAATGCGGTAATATCTAAAAGGTGATTCTACGCTCGCTTGTACTCCATAGAACTCGATATACGATACAATAGGCACAAAAATAAATAAAAATATAATAAGCAATAACAGAAATGAAATATAAAGCACACTACTATTACAAAGAGAGTAGGGAATAAAATATGAAACCGATAGGGCTCAAAATACGATAGAGACTACAGAAGCAAGATAATAGAGATTTACAAATAATCAGAAAAGTCATAAATACACGAGATAATTATTTAGCAGCTACAAGGTCGCTCAGATACGAAAATAATGAATTACTGAAATCATGCAGTCACACGGAAGTCGTGGACCATGATTCACACAAAATGGCATCACACGATGCAATCAAGAAACAATAAATATAATATTAATGACCGGAATCATGCAGCCACACGGCGGCTTACAGCAACTTTAACCGTGGACCATGATTCACGCAAAATCGATAAATACTACGAGAAAGAATAGAAATCGTGAGCAACTTTGTAATAGTACAATTCAAAGGCAAAAGCCTTACCTTAACGGTCGATCTCAGGCACACAAACTGATTTTAATTTAAATTATACTAAAGAATAACAAAACTGGGAAGGAAAGGAAAAGAGAAGGAAAAGAATTTAGAAAGATAAAGGTAGCGGTAGGATAGACGGTAGAACGATAGCGGTAGGATAGACGGTAGAACGGTAGCTTAAAACGGTAGTAATGGTCGGGAGAATAATCGGAAACAAAGCTGTTTCTCAACAGGTCGAGCGTAGAATAGCAGGTCGTAGTTCAGCTCGCCGATCTCGCGGTTGTCGTGAGGTGATTCTTCTTCTTTGATTGGTCGCTTGACCCCCACCGCAAATAGGCCATCCCCCTGTGGCGAATATCGGTTACTGCGTGGTCGTACGTTTTCCAATAATTACCGCTAGATGTTGTGCAATGTGCTGCTCGCGATTCCGTCGTTGACACCAACTCGTACGGTTTCATAGTCGCTCCAGTTTGCAGTCCAGGCTGCCTATCATCGGGGACTTCTTCGACAGAGGCATACAGAGGGTGCCTCTCGGTCAAAGTTAGCGGGTGGAGAGTGACGCCTCATTGTTCACCTCCACCGGCTTTGTATAGGCAGTAGCTAGCTGCCTGTACCTGAGGTCGTGCAGTCAGACGGTTGGCCAAACCGTGGACCACGACCCACACGATCGGTCCTCGTCGATAGGGAGGCGGCTAGTTCCTCTTTGAAGAACGATGCCCCCGGCCGCCGGGAGGATGTTTATCTCCCTGTTCACCGGCAGTCGAGGCGATACGGAAGGTTCGGATGGCTGCTACCCCAGGTGTATATAAAGCGGCACCAAGGTAGCCAGTGTAGTCTGGTGAGACCGTCAGTAGGCGAAGTCGTCGAGAGCTGCGAACGGTAGAAAGTGGTCCCTTGTTGATCGGGATCGTAGTCGTCCAAGTTCCTTGTTAGCTTGCGCCGAAGCGCGAAATGAAGAATTTACAGAAAAGAATTAGTTAAAAGTAGATATTGCCTATTTTGTATCGAGTTCGTTTGGAGTACCATGCTGAGGACGCGTAAATTGAAAATAATAGCGGTTGTGTGCCCTTGTGACGGGCGATTCTGAAACGCCACGTTACAATACATACATACATATATATATATATATATATATATATATATATATATATATATATATATATATATATATATATATATATATACATGTGTATATAAATATATATATATATATATATATATATATATACATGTATATATAGATATACATATATACATATATACATACATATATATATATGTATGTATATATATATATATATATACATATATACACATATGTATATTATGATTTTCAATTTAATTTTAAAAAATGGAAAATAAAAAAAAAAAATTTTTTCTCACATTATTTCAATTTTTCAAAATTATTTTTAATTCTTAGATAAATCCTGAATATTTTTGATCATTCGATTATATTTTTTTTATTCAATTTTTTTATGATTTTTTCCATTTACAATCATTTTTTAATTTATTACATTATTTGCCTCAATAACCTTCATTTATATTTCATTATATTATTGTATATTATGAATATATATAAATGTATATATATATACACAGGTATATTATGATTTTCAATTTGATTTTAAAAAATGGGAAATTGAAAAAAAAAATTTTCTCTCATTATTTCAATTTTTCAAAATTATTATTAATTATTGGATAAATCCTGAAAATTTTTGATCATTTGCTTATTTTTTTTTTATTTCATCTTTTTATGATTTTTTTCATTCACAAACATTTTTTATTTCATTACATTATTAACCTCAATTACCTTCATTTATATGTTATTATATTATTGTATAATATGGATATATATAAATATATATACATGTGTATATATATATATGAATATACATACATATATATACATATTTATATATATATATACATATATATACATATGTATATTATAATTTTCAATTTAATTTTAAAAAATGGAAAATTGAAAAAAAAAATTTTTCTGACATTATTTCAATTTTTCAAAATCATCTTTAATTATTAGATAGATCCTGAATATTTTGAATTATTCGATTATTTTTTGTTTATTCAATTTTTCTATAATTTTTTCCATTTACAATCATTTTTTATTTTATTACATTATTTACCTCAATTACCTTCATTTATATTTTATTATATTCATGTATATTATGAATATATATAAATATATATATACATGTACATACACACATATATATACATATATATATATATATATATATGTGTATATATATATATATGTACATATGTATATTATAATTTTTGATTTAATTTTAAAGAATGGGAAATTGAAAAAAAAAAAATTTTCTCCCACATTATTACAATTTTCCAAAATTATGTATAATTAATAGAAAAATCCTGAATATTTTGAATTATTCGCTTATTTCTTATTTTATTTTATTATTTTTCATAATTTCTTCTATTCACAATCATTTTTTATTTTATTGCATTATTTACCTCAATTACCCTCATTCATATTTTATCATATTAATGTATAATATAAATATATAGAAATATCTATATATATATATATATATATATATATATATATATATATATATATATATATATATATATATATATATATATATATATATATATATGTATGTATATATATGAATATATGCATATGTATATTATAAGTTTCAATTTAATTTTAAAAAATAGGAAATTGAAAAGAAAAAAGCTTCCTCACATCATTTCGATTTTTCAAAATTATGTATAATTATCAGAAAAATCCTGAGTATTTTCAATTATTCGCATATTTTTTTTTTATTTCATTTTTTTATGATTTTTTCTATTTACAATCATTATTCATTTGATTACAATATTTACCTCAATTACCTTCATTTATATTTTATTATATTAATGTATAATATGAATATATATAAATATCTATATACATGTATATATATACATATATGTATACATACATATATATGTATATATATATATATATATATACATATATATACATATGTATATTATGATTTTCAATTTAATTTTGAAAAATGGGAAATGGAAAAAAAAAGCTTGCTCACGTCATTTCAATTATTCAAAATTATGCATAATTATTAGAAAAATCCTGAATATTTTTAACTTTCCGCCAATTTTTTTTTATTTAATTTTTTCATAGTTCTTTCCATTTAGAATCATGTTTCAGTTTATAACATTATTTACCCTTATTACCTTCATTGATATTTCATTATATTAATGTATAATATGAATATATATATAAATATATATATATACATACACATGGATATATATATATGTATGTATATATATATATATCTATATATATATATATATATATACATATGTATATTATCATCTTCAATTCAATTCTAAAAAATAGGAAATTAAGAAAAAAAAAATTTTCTCACATTATTTCAATTTTTCAAAATTATTTTTAATTATTAGATAAATCCTGAATATCTTTAATTATCCGATTATTTTTGTTTCATTTAATTCTTTTATAATCTTTTCCATTTAGAATCATTTTTTATTTTATTACATTATTTACCTCAATTACCTTCATTTATATTTTATTATATCAATGTATATTATGAATGTATACAAATATATATACACATGTATATATAGATATATATATATATATATATATATATATATATATATATATATATATACATACATATATATATATGTGTACATGAACATATATGTACGTATATGTATATATATATATATATACATATATATACATATGTATATTATAACTTTCAATTTAATTTTAAAAAATGGAAAATTGAAAAAAAAAAATTTATCTCACATTATTTCAATTTTTCAAAATTATATTCAATCATTAGATAAATCCTGAATATTTTTAATTATTCTTTTTTTTTTTTTTTATTCAATTTTTTTATAATTTTTCCCATTTACAATCATTTTTTATTTTATTACATTATTTACCTCGATTATCTCCATTTACATATCATTATATTAATGGATATTATGAATATATATAAATATATATATATATATACACATGTATATTATAATTTTCAATTTGATTTTAAAAAATGGGAAATTGAAAAAAAAGTTTTTCTCACATTATTTCAATTTTTCAAAATTATGTTCAGTTATTAGATGAATCCTGAATGATTTTAATTATTCAATTTTTATTTTTTCATTCAATTTTTTTATAATTTTTTCCATTCACCATCATTTTTTATTTTACTACATTATCAACCTCAATTACCTTCATTTATATTCCATTATAATAATGTATATTATGAATATATATAAATATACATATATGTATATACATATGTATATTATAATTTTCGATTCAATTTTAAAAAATGGGAGTTCGAAAAAAAAAAATTTTTCTCACATTATTTCAATTTTTTAAAATTATGTATAATGATTAGAAAAATCCTGAATATTTTGAATTATTTGCTTATTTTTCCTTCATTCCATTTTTTTATAATTATTCCGATTCACAATCAAGTTTTATTTTAGTACATTATTCACCTCAATTACCTCAATTTATATTTCATTATATTAATGTATAATATGAATATATATAAATATCTATATATATATATATATATATATATATATATATATATATATATATATATATATACATACATATATTTATATACATATATATATATATATATATATATATTTATATATATATATATATCCATATGTATATTATAATTTTCAATTTGATTTTAAAAAATGGTGAATTGAAAAAAAAATAATTTTTCTCACAATATCTCAATTTTTCAAAATTATGTATAATTATTAGAAAAATCGTGAATATTTTTAATTTTTCGCTAATTTTTTTTTATTCAATTTTTTCATAATTTTTTCCATTCAGAATAGTTTTTTATTTCATAACATTATTTACCTCAATCACCTTCATTCATATTTTATTATATTCATGTATAACATAAATATATATAAATATATATATACATGTATATATATATATATATATATATATATATATATATATATATATATATATATATGTAGGGGGCATACTTTGAGCCACTGTTATTCGACAGTGTAAAAAGATGCAGAAGGAGCTTTAGAATAAGCAACTTCAAGGATTTTTTTTATACGTGACTATTTATAGAAATATAATAATTTTGTTATGCATCGCATTCTTTGAGACTGGCTCATGTGCAAGGGATGTTTTCGGGACATGACCTTGAATTCACTATTAAACACGGTTAACGGCAATTCTGCTTACTGTTCCGAAAGCATGCGTTAAATTTTTAGGTTCTTTATATACGTGCTGTATGCATTGGAATCAGATACCGGATATATAATAGATAGTTTCAGACCACTCGGTGCACAAAGCATCAAATAAAACAGTCACACTTAAGATTAGTATTCAGATTCCAAAACTGTTCGGATGTGATGTAAAATGATGTCCCGTTTCGCTAAGAATATTGGTATTTGTCACATCAGAAGTAAAACGTGAGGGAATTCAACCAACAATAAAGCTCTTTAACTTTATGGAATGAAACGAAATGAGAAAGTAATCCACCGTGAGTCTGAGTGGTTTCAAAGGTTACGAACAATTGACACCAAAGACCATAAATCGAATATGTGACGACGTGGGTCGACCTTGGTTGAACTGCTATGAAATAACCTGTAAGCCCGACGTCTTCCCAGGGCTTTAATCTATGCGTTTGGATGACTTGTGCCACGTACTGCGGGCATACATTGGGGACTTTGTTATGTGTAATAGATAGTTCGAGACATCTGTACATGTGCGAATGATTGCATGAGGATAGCATCGCGAACATTTCATTAATGATTCATAAAATATATTTTTCACGTGTGAGTATGGTAAAACTGTTCCTTTGCAACGGTGTTTCATGCAACCGATTCCTCATTTATTGCTATTATTTTAAACTGCCAAATCGCGATTCTTAGGCCAGCTGTCATAACTATTTCCTATGAATTAATTAATGTTCTGAATTCAGGAAAAAATTAATCAAATCTGGCATAATCAGGTTCAGACCTTTGTCGAGATGCCATAAATATCCCACAAACGCCTGACAATTCTTCCGCAGACCCGAAAGTATGCAATAGATCGTCTTGTGCCACGTACTTTGTGCATACATTGGAGACTTTGCTAGGTGTAACAGATAGTTCGAGACACCTTAACGTGCGACTCTTTGGATAGGGATAACGACTCGAATTGGTCTAGTTGATAAGCATAAGAGATCGTACTTTTTATGGAAGAATCCCGAAACTTAATCTGAGAATAATTTGATATTGCTGCATGAAATGATGCTGGTAATTTTGTCATCAACCCCAGAGATCATTAAAAGAAAAGGGTTAAACGATTAAATTCGGAACCTTATAACTTCACGAAATGTCGTTTCAAACAAAAGTTGACGGGGACGAGAGAAATAAGGTCAAAAGGTATCCTACGTTCATATTCGTATCTTAAAAAAGAAGGTAAAAACATCAAACTATTCACATGATGGGGGGAAGAGGGAGGGGGTGAAAATCTCAAAGTTGCAAATAATAAGATAACCATTTAAAATTTGTTCATGTGTCGCGGTTTTTCGTCACATATTGTTTGAATAAGAATTATTTTCATGTTGTTAAAATAGTATATTATGCAGCTAGAGAAGGAACTACATATTTTTGGTCGAGCGCCGATGTTTACAGAACGAGTCGTAATTCGAGGGCGCTGAAGGCGCCCGAGACTGAAGACGAGTTTTTTACCACACATGCATTAAAAACGAGTGACAACGCAAGTTTGAAATTACGAATTACGATTTAAGTTTATTTTACTGTACGAGAGTTTTTTCCCCGTCGACAGCGTTTTTTTTCCCTGTCGACAGAGGTTTTTTTCCGGCTGGAAAGTTCATTTGCCAGTTTTTTTCCCAGAGGTTAAGAAATTGTCACTTTTGTCCCGCGTGTTTGGCGGTCTTCTTGTTCGATCAAGTTTTCGGATTCACACCTAAAAATTGCTAAGTTTCGATTTTTTTTTAAGTCCATCTCCCCTTATCGGCCACAGACAAAACTTTACGAGCTTCGTTCATGACGTCATTATTCACGAGCTTACGTACGCTCTTATCGCTAGAAGGAGAAGACGTTACGAATGCATCCTCAGTTCCTCTGAAGTAACACGTGTTTTTTTTTTAAATGGCTGTATCAAGTAGGCCATTTTTCTGCTGTGTAAATTTAACGACATATTGCTCATTTCGAGCGTAGACATTAGGTACACTTCTAAGTTTCGATACTTACTTGCCCATGGAGGGAAAACGCGGTTAGAATTTTGATAAGTATCTGAAAAAAATTAGGGAATTAGTTTTGAATGATTTAAAGTTGATTTGAGAGGCAGCCTGCAAAAATATCGTCAACACTCCAAATGAGGACCACCCTCCGCCTCCAGCCTACATATATGTCGATTGAGGCAGTTCTAAATATTATCGCATCGAGCTGAAATAAGGAATCTTTTATTCCATCGAAACTAATGTTTTTAGTCAATGGCAAGCGAAAAAAAAATCCCGACACCCTAATGCATACAGTAGGGTAGTTCACTTCGAAATTTTTTTTTTATTGTTTTTCACTCGCACCTGAAAACCTTGTGCCAAATTCAGAAAAAAAATTCACCCTGAAGCGCAGAGCAAAAAAAAAAAAAATATTTAGAGGTCGCTACCGAATTTAATAGCAGAATGTAAAAAAATATTTTTAAATCTACTAATTTCTAATTTTCCTTCTGTTTTCTTTCGAGAAGATTGTATTTTTGCTCGCACTACCGGAAAAACTTCGGGATATTCTCAATTAAATGTTACATCGAAACAGCAGTCTATGAAAAACATATACAACGGCCGCTACTAATATTTGAATAAACTTAAAATATGTATTTTCGATTAAAAACATATAAAACGGTCGGTAAGAATATTTAGAGAAATTGAAAATATGTATTTTTAAGTCATTTAAATATTGGTAGCGGCCGTTTTATGTTTTTCATAGACTGCTGTTTTCGGGGAACATTCAATTGAGAATATCCTGAAGTTTTTCCGGTGGTTCGAGGAAAACAATACAATTTTCTTGAAAGAAAACATAAGAAAAATTAAAAATTAGTAGAGTTAAAAATATTTTTTTACATTCTGCTTTAAATTCGGTAGCGACCGCGAAATATTTTTTTTTTGCTCTGCGCTTCAAGGAGATTTTTTTTCTTCTGAATTTGGCACAAAGTTTTCAGGTGAGAGTAAATAAAGAAAGAAAAATTTCAAAGTGAACTACCCTAGTATACAGAGTACCCATTCCCATAAGAGACGTGACAGATGTCTCCGTTTACTACCAGGGAAGAGAAAAATCACGATGAACATGAGCCCAACAGAAAGGCGTAAGGTGGAGCAAAGAAGAAAAACAGGCAGTCGAAAAGTACTTTAGGGACTTTTCGAAAATAACCCGTCTACCAAGTCTCAAAGAATTTCAAGACGCAATCAATGAGTACGAAACTTCAACTAAAAAACGACCAAGGTAACTAAAACGTGAATTGATGATCAACGCAAAGCCAAGTCCCCTCAGATGACATACTCATGGCGATTTCTCTAAAGTCATGTAAGACCCGAGATCCAAAATCTTGTGTATGTAATCATCTAGCTTTTACACAATATTTTTACACTCCTCAAGGGAAAAACTCTACTAAATTGGATCCAATTTGAAACACACATAAAATTTTGTTAAACGAATGCTCACTATTCCTTCCAAATATTCTTGTTTATTCAAAAATGATCAGTAATTTTTTTGGACATTATGTTGTCATTTTCGTGAATATATATTAGGGTGTGCGGAAAATTATCGATATTTTTTTTCGGTTGCATCCACCAAAAAAAGGTGAATTAAGGTAAAAAAAGAAGAATCCTAAAAGGAAAGGTCAACACTAATTGCAAATTATTTCGAACGGCGCATTGCATTTTAATATTTTCCATAAGAATAACACGGGAAAAATTATTTTTCAAATTCAGAATTTCATATTTTCAGAACCAATGACCGAATCCGAATGACTGAAACATATTCTTGTAGGGAATTGAACGCAGTACAAAAAAGGTTTGTTGAATCTCAACCTTGCCTTTTGCTCGCAATGGATTTTATTTATTGTTTTTTTGACGTCTTGCGCAGTTGTCGAACAAGGTGTCATCAAGCTTTGATAAAACATGGCGGGAAAAACAATTTGATTGTTTAGATTTCTCTTGCACCTCATACAGCGATGCAGTAAAATTTCGTATAGGTATATTTCGAATAAGAATTATTATTTTTCCTTAAATTCGGATAGATTTATTAAATTCAAATTGCTTCATTTGAATTCAGGTATTTGGAAATTTTCTTCTTCTTGATTTAAAATTACTTTTTTATTTGAATTTAATTATTTTTCTCTCTAAACATAAAATTTTGGCACGAATCTAATGTTTTTCAAAGTAACTTGACTTATTACAACTCTTCCCAATTCAGTTATATCTCAAATAATTCTCAGGATTTCAGTTATCATTTTTAGTGATTCAGTGAATTCTCATTTATTCAGTTATTTTGTGTCAACTCAGGTGAATTGTAATTGATTCACAAACCTATTGACACGTCAATTCAGCGAGTTGTTGTTTCCTCGCATTATTGAAAAATCGGATGTCAATGATGAATTTCAAACTAGTGGAAAAGTTATGTTGCAAAGACACAAAAAATGTTCGGAAAGCACAATTCAGATTGATTGAATGACTAATTATGAACCCCAACGGCATATCAATCATCTAAAATCTCTACTTTTATGCATACATCGATGATTGGAAGTGTTTTATAACATTAAATCTTAAATCCGCTGATTTATTTGGAGATTTATTTTTATTTTCACTCGTAGATGTGTGTTTCGTAGTATTGTGTAGCTGGGCATTCGCTTATTTTCACACACACGAGTGTGCGTCCGTGGGTGTGCGGCCGGCAGCGTGTGCCGCGGCAACAATACCGAGGTCAGCGCTCGAGAAGGGGTACAACGGCGAGTGAGGGGAGGTGCCGATATTTACTTTGTAACCGAATAATAATAATTCACCCAGACGAACAAAACAGCAATTTCCGTGGCGGCAAATCCAGATGAAATGGTGCATTCTGATTGGCCTAACACTATCGCTTATAATCCAAAAACTATGCGTCGGACGACCTTCCGGTAAAGAAATTCTCGGTTGCATTTCAGTCAGGTATCATACTGGCTGGTCCGTGTCCCTCAATTTAGGGACACTATAAATAACAAAAATTTTTATATTCTGCGAATTTTCCAAAATAAATGAGAAAAACCTTTAACGTTTGGTAAGGTATAAAAAGATTTTTCTCATTTGTTTTGGAAAATATGCAAAGTATCAACATTTTCTAAGACATTTTTAATTTTTTATTTTCCACTCCTATAAAAACCATTAGAATTTGATTTATTTAATTTTTTTTTATATTTTCGCAACTCGAAAAAAATGTAGAACAAAAAATATAAATCAGTTGCAGCCCACTTTCGTATTATAATAGATATTACTTATTTTTGACTCAGAATCTACAGAAAAAATTTCAGAATTTAAAAAATAGCGTTTTTTTAGTTATCCCTTTTTTACACAAAAACGATCGTCACGCCACTTGAAGGGATAGCGAGAAAATCCTCAAAAAATGAGGCTTCTTTTGAAGTCGAATCAATGCGAAAAAAAAGTTATGCAAAAATCCGATGACATGAGGCCAATGACTCCTAGATTTCACTTGGAATGCTCCAATCGTCCATGCTTATAAACGAAATAACCTAATATTCAATGACAAAATTATAACGACCAGCTGCACTTACACGCACGCACGGTCAGCTGAGCGGTATACATGACGGGCAGCGCAGCAGAACAAAATATCAACAAAGATTAGCGAGCGGAAATCCGAGCGCGAGACACGACGAGACGAGGACGGACGATTTCGACGTAAAACTCAGGCTTCAACCTGACCGACGACTGAGATATCGCCGCCCTCGAACAGTACGAATTGTATAAATACAGTTGTCTCACGTGCCCTCGGCACTCAGATGTAGCATAGCACTCGCTGCAATCATACACGTTATTGTAAAGAGGCAGTCTCGTCTTGAGGCTGTTCTCTAATTTGGAATCATTTCATTTCAACTAACTTGTAGGATGGCATAACGCCACTTCAGGGATATTATAATTTAAACTTACAGTAAAATTTTGACATAGCGACCAGATCTTGCGAAAGCAGATTCAAATGTTAGAAGTTGTATAAGCATAGCGCTTACGACAAATAATTCAGGAGCCGTACCTAAGAATACATGCATTATTTTACTTATTTTCTATTTTTCATTTTAAGTTCTTTGCATGATTTTTGTTTTCCATTGTATTGATTCCTCGAATTATTTCTGTGCTTTCGCTTGAGCTATTGTTTTCATTGATTAAACCTGATGTTCAAAATCACACAGGGTTCTGTTTTTTTTTTTTTAACCGCCAAGGTCAGGTTTTCTTGCTTTGATCAGGATAAAACACCACTGAGTGAACCCAAAGAGAGATCGGCTCTGACGTAACAAATGTGAGGCCACGAACACTTTTGGGGATCCCAAATCTGATGAACAACCACGACGTAAAAAATCCTGGTTTGTCGGTAGCTGTTGATTTTAGCATAGCACAACTTCAGAGAAGAGCTGGCGTAAAACACCTGCTGCTTCGATCGGCGAGGACGGTTGTTGAGACTAGGGATAACGACGGCCGCTTTGGACCTTTTTGAGATTCACAGTGGGTTGTCAGGATCCGGTCAATACCACCATATCTCCGATTAAGTAAACTGGAATCGCTTTGACGTCAAAAATCTAAGTTGATCTATAGATCAGAAATCAGAATAGGGTGTTTCAGGTCGACGAGATCGATCCATACTTTTCTCCTACAATAAAGGGAAGCCACAACTTAATTAAATTTCATCTTTTCAACTTGTACAAGTGGTAAAGATACTCACAATAACGCTTCGATTCTGTCTACGAGATGGATGAGCTCTTGGCGAAAATCGTACACGTTACAGTATATAAGTATACCTTTCTTTAAAGTTCGTCGCGATAGCACATATTTTGACTTTGTGTGTGAAGCTTGTTGACATGTGCACACATGTGACGTCTGTATGTGGCTATTAATGTGAATTACATTAATTTAGCCATTTTGAACGGCGGGCCGTTCATTTTTGCTGATATGAAATACAACATATCGTATTTATAGCGATAAAAATTTGCTAGTTGAAGAGTACAATTTCGAAATTTTATAATCTATAATTTTATAAATATATAAGTATAGAGAGAGAGAGAGAGAGAGAGAGAGAGAGAGAGAGAGAGAGAGAGAAAGTCGGATGAAGGGAGTATTCTGCTTTTTCTTGACGTGACGAAAATATACTAATATAAATAGTCTAAATCTCCATATCCAATCACATTCGGAGTTAAAGAAGAAGCATAGGGAACTGCGTTCCTGACAGGGGTCCTCCCACCGCACACGATTGTTTTCCTCGGGTGGAGGCGCTGAAACTACGTCAAGGGACTTCACTTTTTCAAACAGAACCATGTATTTTTTTCAACATTATTTTTCACTGCGACGAATTCATTGTCAGTGACTTACAATACGAAGTCATTCTAGTCACGTCAAGTGTAAAAAGAGTTAAAAAATGCAATCAAATAATAATAATAATCACTTCCAAGGGATTCACTCAACTTATACTTTGGGTCTACCTGCAAAAATTAGGGGTCAAACTTTTTTGATGATTTCTTGATAGAAAAAAATCCAGAAGTTAAATAATTTTGCGGAATATTTTTAAGGAATCTTCCGTGAATCTGTCCCTTTAATATTACATCAATAAAGTCACTCAATTGTTTCAATTTTATCACATATTATTTAAAAATACCACAAATTTTGACAAAATTTCATTACTTGAAGTGAGCCACAAGTCCGAGCAAGGGCCTAAACTAGTGAATCTTTTGAAAGTTATTATTCCAGGTCACTGAATTCGTCTCAATCAGTTAAAATGTCATAGAAAACAAAATACATGGTTTTATTTGAAAAAGTGGAGTTGACCTTGACGTATCTTCAGCACCACCGTCGAGAAAATAGGATTCTTGCTTTCTAGAATGTCGTTGTTCTCTGAACTTTCTGTATCTTATTACTGAAAAATAGCTCGGGCAAACATACTGGGCGGAAAAAAATTTTTTTGCTGCTACCTCAACGTCGTTGAAATTTTGAAAAAGGCTATTTTCGGGAATTTCAAAATTGATACATGAAAAAATCTTTGAGTGGGTATGTTGTGGATGACGATACAAACCTTCCATTCTAACCTCAGAAACGTGCGATTTCTTTTACAACCAAATAATATATGTTGAAATCCGTAAAAACAATTGTTTTCACTCTGAATATTTTTATTTCTTGTAATATCGAAGAATCTATTCTGAAATTTGTAGGAAGTAATTTTTTCAACATTCAAATATTTTCATATCACGTTTGGTCTTGAAAAATCTATGTTAATTGAAGATTGATTGAAAAAATTTGAAAGTACAGCTGAGAATGAAAAAAAATTAGATTTTAAGAATTTCCAAATAGATATTTTGATACCACAAAAAATTTGAAATTATTTCAAAACGAAAAACAAAAAATTTCTTACACACCGCACTGTTACGGAGTAGATGATTTAGATCACGACGAGCAGTAATCGTGGCAACAGCGCAAATCTCCTGTGTCGCAAGTACGAGTGTAAGTGTCAGTGTTTACCGCGCGTCCATCAGTTCGCCGCAGCGTACACTGTTGCCATTTCACCACAGCTGATTGTGTTTTCGTTCCGTGTCGAATAGAATTAATATTCTTCGCAAGTCGATATCTCCGAAACTAAGTAGTCGAAAATTGCCATTTTTTTAAATGATAATCACAGAATAGTACTGCATACACGAGTGGTTATATTTGAAAATCCTAAGATCCGTTTAGCGTCTGTAATGAAAAACGTGAGCAAAGTCCTAACCGTTCACGTGTTAGGTATAGGCATCGCGTACAAAGAGACCGATTTTTAATTGCATTTATCTCACAAACTAAGTAGTGGATCGAATAAAAACTTTAGGAATCGGTTCACGAAGGTTGTGTCGACACTATACTAAAATTTCAGGCGATTCCTAAGATTTGATAAAAACTCCAGAACTACCACATGTAATTTTTTTTTGTCTTTTTGTTTATTTCTCTATGCTTAGCGTCATTCTACAATCAGACGGATCACGATTGTGCCAATTATAATCATCAATTCATAATTATTCAATTTTTATCGACAAAAATTTAGTTTATTTTTGTCACGTTTCATGTGGAAAATCGAACTTCCCACGAAAATATACAATACTTTCTTCTTGTACAATGTCAATAATTTGATATTTTGTTCACAGTTGATTATCATTATTCTACACATAACAGAGAATAACGCAGAATTGGAAATATTATGATGTTTTTTCAATAATAGTATAAAATAAATAGAAATATTGATTTCGCACAAATTTTCGTGTATACTTTCTTCATTCCCAATTTCCTGAGAAAAAAAAAAACATAATATTCCCAATTCCGCGTTATTCTCTGTTATGTTTAGAATGATGATAATCAACTGTGAATAAAATATTAAAAATTATTGACATTGTACAAGAATAAAGTATTGTATATTTTCGTAGGAAGTTCAATTTTCCACATGAGACGTGATAAAAATAAACTAATTTTTCTGTCAACAAAAATTCAATAATTGAATATAGATAATTGGCACAATTGTAATACATCTAATTTCATGACAATGTAAAGGATAAAAAAAAAACAAAAAAAAAGTGTAGCATGTAGCGCGATTTGATCCAGCAATTTCGCGGTTGTGAAGCAGAGCGCTTACCCGCTGCGCTACGCATTCTTCGGAATATAGGAAACCTAGGAGGTATATGAAGGTACTGAAATATTTAGAAATCTGATTTTTCGAAATAAGTGAGAAGCGCGTCCTACTACTTGCACCCGTTACAGTGCTAGCCATGACCTCCGCGCCTGACAAATATGATATGAATCGGTGAGGGGAAGTTGGTGGATTCCCCTTGTTAGTCGTAGAAAAAACGACACAGCTGTCAGGTTTCAATCGAAGGTTTGTGTCGTTATTCAAAAGATACCCACCGAAAAACTTTTTGACATGTCGATTTTGAAATTGCCGAAAATAGCCTTTTTTCAAAATTTCAACATCGTTGAGCTAATAAGAAAATTTTTTTTTTGTCCCAGTCTTTTCGGGTAAATTATTTTCTCTTAAAAAAGTACGAGAATCTTGGAGAAAAGCGAAATATAAAAAAGGTGCTTCTTTGAACTACTCTAGTACACACGTAATAAAAAATCCAAAGCTTCATACTGTAATTTTCGTCCTGCAGTCACTGGCTCTCAACCTATGTCTAAAGATCAGCGCAACGAGGTAATTCTACCGTGTACTATTTTGCACATAGCAAAGTTCCCAATGTATGCACGAACTAGGTGACTCACGACAGTCCAACGCATACTTTGAAACCCGTGTAACAACTATACATCGGGAATGATGATCTCTTGTGATCAGAGGAAATACGGTTGATTTCTTGGTATAGCTTGATATTCAACACTAGTTGATCGGTGGTTCAACATTCCGAAATTGAATGTGAACAAAATCGACTAATTTCCAACTCGATGCATTTAGAAATCAGTTGCTTTGTGAAATATTGAAAAAAAAGTTTCTCCACTTGATACAATAGCTACCAGCAATGGAAAAAACCGGAAGTGGCAAGCTCAGAAAAGTGGTCGGATTCACGGGCAGACCGATATATTATTTTCATGTCATGTACGGTGTGCATGCTTTGAAGGTGTATGATTACTCGAAACATCATATTTATATTTTACAAATTGTCATTTCATCATTTCCTTGCAAATTCTGAAGAACGTGCTAACTTATCGTTTTTGACGTGACACTGCCACTTTAGAGATGATATACTTGGGAATTTTGTTTAGGTGGTCCATTAGTCTGATAACTCAATCGTGGCGCCATCTATTGGCGGCAGAGCAGGAACTAAGTGAAGTCTGAAAACAGGCTTAACACATATGTCGCAAAAGTTCCCAAATCATGCTTTACATATATAATACTTTGAGACCAGTCCCCAAAATATACAAAAGTCCTCAATAAATGCATTCGCTTGAAATTTTGTCCCCGAAGTATACCCCCTGCATATATATGTATACATACATACATATATATATATATATATATATATATATATATATATATATATATATATATATATATATATATATATATATATATATATATATATACACATATGTATATTATAATTTTCAATTTAATTTGAAAAAATGGGAAATTGAAAGAAAAAATTTTTCTCACATTATTTCAATTTTTCAAAATTATGTTTGATTATTAGATAAATTCTGAATATTTTCAATTATTTGATTATTATTTTTCTATTCGATTTTTTTATAATTTTTCACAGTTACAATCATTTTTTATTTTATAACTTTATTTACCTCAATTACCATCATTCATATTTCATTATATTATTGTATATTATGAATATATATCAATATATATATACATGTATATATATATATACATATATATACATACATATATAAACATATACATACATATATGTTTATATATATATATATATATATATATACATATGTATATTATAATTTTCAATTTGATTTCAAGGAATGGAAAATTAAAAAAAAAAATTTTCTCTCACATTATTTTAATTTCTCAAAATTATGTATAATTGATAGAAAAATTCTGAATATTTTTAATTGTTTGCTCATTCTTTCGTCATTTCATTTCTTTATAATTATTCCCATTCACAATCATTTTTTATTTCATTACATCATTTACCTCAATTACCTTAATTCATATTTTATTATGTTGATGTATAATATGAATATACATGAATATCTATATATATATATATATATATATATATATATATATATACATATATATACATATGTATATTATAATTTTCAATTCAATTTTAAGAAATGGGAGTTTGAAAAAAAGAAAATTTTTCTCACATTATTTCAATTTTTTGAAATTATGTATAATGATTAGAAAAATCCTGAATAATTTGAATTATTTGCTTATTTTTTCTCTATTTAATTTTTTTATAATCATTCCCATTCACAATCATGTTTTATTCTGGTACATTATTCACCTCAATGACCTTCGTTTATATTTCATTATATTAATGTATAATATGAATATATATAAATATCCATATATATACATATATATATATACATATATTCATATACATATATATATATTTATATATGTGTGTATATATTCATATGTATATTATAATTTTCAATTTAATTTCAAAAAATGGTGAATTGAAAAAAAAATAATTTTTCTCACAATATTTCAATTTTTCAAAATTACGTATAATTATGAGAAAAATCCTGAATATTTTTAACTTTTCGCCAATTTTTTTTATTCAATTTTTTCATAATTTAT
>NW_025791579.1:97500-155000 GCF_021155785.1 Neodiprion fabricii
ATTTTTTTATAATCATTCCCATTCACAATCATGTTTTATTTTGGTACATTATTCACCTCAATGACCTTTATTTATATTTCATTATATTAATGTATAATATGAATATATATGAATATCCATATATATATATATATATATATACATATATTCATATACATATATATATATTTATATATGTATGTATATATTCATATGTATATCATAATTTTCAATTTAATTTTAAAAAATGGTGAATTGAAAAAAAAATAATTTTTCTCACAATATTTCAATTTTTCAAAATTATTTTACATTATTAGATAAATCCTGAATATCTTCAAATATTCGATTATTTTTTTATTTAATTCTTTTATGATTTTTTCAATTTACAATCATTTTTTATTTTATTACATTATTTACCTCAATTACCTTCATTTATATTTCATTATATTAATGTATATTATAAATTTATATGAATATATATATACATGTATATATGGATATAAATATATATATATATATACATACATATATATATATGTATGTATATATGTATATATATATACATATATATACATAGGTATATTATAATTTTCAATCCAATTTCAAAAAATGGAAGATTGAAAATAAAAATTTTTTTCACATTATTCCAATTTTTTGAAATTATGTATAATGATTGGAAAAATCCTGAATATTTTGAATTATTTGCTTATTTTTTCTTTATTTAATTTTTTTATAATCATTTTCATTCACAATCATGTTTTATTTTAGTAGATTATTCACCTTGATTACCTTCATTTATATTTCATTATAATGATGTATAATATGAATATATATAAATATCTATATATAAATATGTATATATATTTATATATACATATATTTATATACATATATATATATATGTACATATATATATATATATCCATATGCATGTTATAATTTTAAATTTAATTTTCAAAAATGGTGAATTGAAAAAAAAATAATTTTTCTCACAATATTTCAATTTTTCGAAATTATGTATAATTATTAGAAAAATCCTGAATGTTTTTAACTTTTCGCTAATTTTTTTTTGTTGAATTTTTTTATAATTTTTTCCATTGAGAATAATTTTTTATTTCATAACATTATTTACCTCAATGACCTCCATATATATTCCATTTTATTGATGTATAATATGAATATATATAAATGTATATATATACATATACATGGATATATATATATGTATGTATATATATATATATATATCTATATATATATATATATATATACATATGTTTATTATCATCTTCAATATAATTCTAAAAAATGGGAAATTGAGAAGAAAAAAATTTTCTCACATTATTTCAATTTTCCAAAATTATGTATAATTATTAGAGAAATCCTAAATATTTTTAATTATTCGCTCATTTTTTTTTATTCAATTTTTTCATAATTTTTTCCATTTACAATCATTTTTTATTTTATTACATTATTCACCTCAATTACCTTTATTTATATTTTATTATATTAATGTATGATATAAATATATATAAATATATATATTCATGTATATATATATATATATATGTATATATATATATATATATATATATATATATATATATATATATGATAAAACATAAATGATGTATAATATGAATATATATATAAACATATTGATATATATATATATATATATATATATATATATACAAACATGTTCATCATAATTTTCAATTTAATTTTAAAAAATGGTAAATTGAAAAAAAAAATAATTTTTCTCACATTATTTCAATTTTTCAAAATTATTTTCAATTATTGGATAAATCCTGAATATTTTTAATTGTTTAATTATTTTTTTTTTATTCAATTTTTTTATAATTTTCCCTATTTACAATCATTTTTCATTCTATTACATTATTTACCACAATTACCTTTATTTATATTTTATCATATTAATGTATAATATAAATATATATAAATATATATATTCATGTATATATATATATGTAAACATACATATATGTGTATATATATATGTATATGTATATATATATATATATATATATAATAAAATATAAATGATGTATAATATGAATATATATATATACATATTTATATATATATATATATATATATATATATACATGTATATTATAATTTTCAATTCAATTTTGAAAAATGGTAAATTGAAAAAAAAATAATTTTTCTCCCATTATTTCAATTTTTCAAAATTATTTGACATTATTAGATAAATCCTGAATATCTTCAAATATTCGATTATTTTTTTTATTCAATTCTTTTATAATTTTTTCAATTCGCAATCATTTTTTATTTTATTACATTATGTACCTCAATAACCTTCATTTATATTTCATTATATTAATGTATATCATAAATATATATAAATATATATATACATGTATATATGGATATAAATATATATATATATATATATATATATACATACATATATATATGTGTATGTATATATGTATATATATATATACATATATATACATGGGTATATTATAATTTTCAATTTAATTTTGCAAAATGGAAAATGAAAACGAAAAATTTTTCTCACATTATTTCAATTTATCAAAATTATTTTTAATCATTAAATAAATCCAGAATATTTTTAATCATTCGGTTTTTTTCTTTTCATTCAATTTTTTCATAATTTTTCCCATTTACAATCATTTTTTATTTTATTGCATTATTCACCTCAATTACCTTCATTTATATTTCATTATATTAATGTATACTATGAATATATATAAATATATATATATACACATGTATATAATAATTTTCAATTTGATTTTAAAAAATGGGAAATTGAAAAAAAAAAATTTTCTCACATTATTTCAATTTTTCAAAATCATATCTAATTATTGGATAAATCCTGGATATTTTCAATTATTTGCTTATTTTTTATTCATTTCATTTTTTCATAATTTTTTTCATTCACACACATTTTTTATTTCATTACATTATTAACCTCAATTACCTTCATTTATATGTTATTATATTAATGTATAATGTGGATATATATAGATATATATACATGTGTATATATGTATACATATATATACATACATATATAAAGATATACATACTTATATGTTAATATATATATACATATGTATATTATAATTCTCAATTTAATTTCAAGGAATGGGAAATTGGAAAAAAAAAATTTTATCTCACATTATTTTAATTTTTCAAAATTATGTATAATTCATAGAAAAATTTTGAATATTTTGAATTGTTTGCTTATTCTTTCTTCATTTCATTTCTCTATAATTATTCCCATTCACAATCATTTTATATTTCATTACATCATTTACCTCAATTACCTTCATTTATATTTTATCATAATAATGTATAATCTGAATATATATAAATATATATATACATGTGTATATAGATGTACATATATATACATACATATATATATATGTATACATATAAATGTATATATATATATATATATATATATATATATATTTATACATATATATACATATGTATATTATAATTTTCAATTTAATTTTAAAAATTGGTAAATTGAAAAAAAAATAATTTTTCTCACATTATTTCAATTTTTCAAAATTATGTTTAATTATTGAAAAAATCCTGAACATTTTTTATTATTCGCTAATTTTTTTTTTATTTCACTTTTTCATAATTATTGACATTTACAAACATTTTCTATTTTATTACATTATTCACCTCAATAACCTTCATTCATATTTTATTATAATAATGTATAATATAAATATATATAAATATATATATTTATGTATATACATATATATATATGTATACATACATATATATATATATATATAATAAAATATAAATGATGTATAATATGAATATATATATATACATATATATATATATATAGATATATATATATATATATATCTATATAGATATACACACGTATATTATAATTTTCAATTTAATTTTAAGAAATGGTAAATTGAAAAAAAAAAAAATTTTTCTCACATTATTTCAATTTTTCAAAATTATTTTTAATTATTGGATAAATCCTGAATATTTTTAATTGTTTAATTATTTTTTTTTCATTAAATTTTTTTATAATTTTTTCCATTTACAATTATTTTTTATTTTATTACATTATTTACCACAATTACCTTCATTTATATTTTATCATATTAATGTATAATATAAATATATATAAATATATATATTCATGTATATATATATATGTATACATACATATATGTATATATATATATGTATATATATATATATATATATATATATATAATAAAATATAAATGATGTATAATATGAATATATATATATACAGATTTATATATTTAAGTTATAAGCGTGACTCTTATAACTTAAAAGGGTTGCGGAAATAATAATTCCTGAGTCTCAACGACTTGGGTTGATGTAGAAACGATACTAAAACATTATATTAACACCAATTACAAATAATTACATAAATAATAAATAAAATAATTATAACACTTATAGTCACCTAAATCAACAACAATGTCGGTTTTGACGATCGGGATTATAGGCTTAGTTGACAATGAAAAGAATAAGTTTACAATATAATTTACAATATATTTTACTGAGTATCCACTATAACACTAGTGGATGTCTCGAGCGCCTGTCAATCACTCCCCTCTCTCCCGAGGCGATGATTCCGCGATGGTCACTCTTGCTTATCCTTTCCGTAACCCGTTCAGCGTGTTTGTTGTTTTTCAGAGATAAGTTTGGGTAAACAGGCCGCAAACTTACATCCCCCCTTCCCGGAGAGGATTGGTTAGGACTCTGGGACGGGTTGTGAATATGGGACCATTTTGCTTTTGTGAAAAATATTTACATCTTTTTTTCTTGTACCGATATCAATTTCATAAATGGATTTAGATATTTTTTTTGTAATTTTGAATGGTCCAGTTCGGACGGGATCTAATTTTTTTCTATTTAATTTATTCCCATTTTGTATATACACTAAGTCATTTTCGTTATATTCTATTGCATTTGTGTGAGTGTCGTAGTATAATTTATTCCTGTTATGCGATTTTATGGAATTTTCTAATGCTTTTGCTCTATTGACATCTAAATTTTCTTTTGTGTTTTCATTTAATTCCTTTGGAATTATTGACCTGTCCATTCCCGAGAGCAAATAGTTTGGTGAAAAACCTGTAGAACTATGTACTGTATTGTTATATTCACTTATGCATTGTTCGGCAATTGTTGTCCATGATTTATTTTGGTTTTCGTAAAGTTTACAGCGAATTCTGTTCACTAATGTTTGATTTGTACGCTCGTTTTGTCCATTGGAAAACGGACAATCTACCGCTGTGAAAATCAGTGTTATATTTTTTTCTTTCAAATATTTCTTGAATTCTTTGGAATTTATCCCAGGATATTGGTCTGTCAGAAGTGTTTGAATTTTACCTCTCTTTTCTATTATTTGGACTAGGTTTATAAAATCTTTTGCTATTTGTGTTTTTGAAGTGGAGATAAATGCATATCGAGTTAATTGATCTGCCATTAAGTGCATGTACTTTTTTTGAGATTTATTTCCCGTGAAACCGCCTATTGTATCTAATGAAACTATTTCTAACGGCTTGGACGCAGGACCCAACTGCGACAATGGCGCCTTAAAGTTTCCAAATCTTGTTTTATTTTTGATACAAGTTTCGCATGATCTGCAGATCATTTTAATATGTTTGTGCATATTTTTAAAATAAAATATTGGTGTAATCGTAAGTGTCATCTGTTTAGTTCCAATGTGACCTTGTGACCTATGTAAGTTTTCAAGGGCTGCAATACCATATTCTTCTGTTAACCAGATCTTTTTCCTTCTGTTCAAGGTTTTGTATATAATATCATTTTCTTTACTACAGTGTTTGTCCCACTTTAATTCTTTTTGGTTCTGTAAGATGTCTTGCATAGTTATGAAGTTGACGATTTGTATTTTAGAACCTTCATCATTTTTGTTTTCTGATAGAACCGGGTTTCTTGATAAACAATCAGCCTCTGAATTATTTATGCCGGGATTATATTCGATATCAAATGTAAATTGTGAAATGTAATTTAATATGTGTAAAAGTTCTGTATCTTTGCAATTTTTTATGTTGAAATTACGTAAAGGTTCATGATCTGTGAATATTTTAAATTTTTGTCCTATTAAGTGATATTGCCAATATAGAATCGCCTCTTTGATTGCTAAACATTCAATAAATATAGCTCTTTTTATTTTTTGAGATTCTGACAACTTTCGCGAAAAATAGAAGACCGGTTTAAGTGTGTTATCTTCTTGAGGTTGTTTTAGTATTGCACCCACGCCTTCTAAACTAGCATCTGTATATATGAAAATTGGTTTAGTGGGGTCGAATATTGCTAGAATTGGTGCTTCACATAAACAACCCTTAACCTTATCAAAACTGTTTTGACATCTAGCGGACCAATCGAACTGCACATTTTTTCGCAAGAGATTGTGCAATGGATCCAAGATAATTGAGGATCTAGGAATATATTTCAGATAAAAATTTACTTTCCCCAGGAATTGTCTAACTTGTTTTTTTGTTTTCGGAATCGGAAAGTTTTTGATCGCTATTAAATTGTCATTAATCGGTTTTACACTATTGTTTGATATTGTGTGTCCTAGATACGTAACTTCTTTTTTAGCAAAACTGCATTTATTCGTGTTTAATTTCAAGCCTTGCTCATGTAAAACTTCCAATGTTTGTTTAATATGTTGTACGTGTTCGTCGTAATTTTTCGAAAATATCAGAATATCATCGATATAATTAATTGCAAAGGTGTCTAAATTGTTGTTTCTAATTATGGTTGAAAGTATTCGTTGGAATATTGCTGGAGCCGATTGTAAACCAAAAGGAAGACACGCCCATTGCCAGTGACCGTGGTGTGTGACGAAAGCCGTTTTATATTTATCTTTCGCACGTAATGGTATTGACCAGAAGGCTGAGTTGATATCTAACTTCGAGAAGTAAACACACCTCCCAACACGAGCAATCAGATCATCAATTCTAGGAAAGGGGTAACCTTCTGGTACTATGAGTTTATTTAGTTCGCGATAATCAATACATAGTCGCGATTTTTTGTCTTCATCTTTCTTGTGTACTAAGGTCACTGGTGAGGCATATGGACTATACGACTCCTCGATCAATCCTAATTCCAATAATTTCTTTATTTGAAATTCTATTTCTAATTTATCGGGAATAGAGCACTTATATGGTTTTCTCGATATGTACTTATTTTCCGTTAATTTTATTCTTGCTTCGAAGTTTCTGACTGTACCTATATCGAACTTTTCCTTGGCGAAGACTGAATCGTATTTATTTAACACACCATTCAGACTATCTTCGTTATTGTTCGAAGCATAGTTTATTTTAACGCAATCAAAACTTTGGTTCGAACTTATATTTTGAGAAATTTCGAGTTTTTCGTTTTGACGCAATCGGAATGATTTTATACAATCCAAGCCAAGCAACAGATCTTCTTCAAATAAATCATTTTTCATTATTAGGAATGGCGCTACTTTTTCTATTTCAAATATCTTTAATTTCAAAAATACCTTTCCATTCGTACTTGCTACGCCGCCCATTGTTCTTATTGTTGAGCCCCCACTCATAGGCATATTCATTTTTAATTTTTTGTAAAATGTATAATTAATCAAGGACACATTGGCTCCTGAATCGTAAAGAGCAACTGCCTTTTCATTACAATTTACGGTAACATGTAGTCTTATAAGTGGGAGGCTATCTAGTTTTTTGATTCGGCAGATTTGATAATCGCTGATCTTGCATTTCTGCAAATTTCCTCTGGATGGAATCTATTTTTATAACCGGCTTTCTCGCAAATACGACATGGATCGAACTTTCGATTTTGCTTATTTATTTCTATACGTGAGCTGTTATTGTTTGATGCTGGTTGAAGTTGACTCAGACTAGACATTAAATTTTCTATTGTTTTCAATTCACGTTTATGAAGGTGTGATTGAACAAATTTTGGCAGGGCAATAACGATAAAATTTATTTGTGAACTGACGCCTAATTCTGGATCTGCATCTATTAATAGGTTTCTCTTTTTTAATGCAAAATCTAAATATGGTCCACTTATCCAACGAAAAGAGTAAGCGTATTCGACCTCTGACCACGATTTTTCCCCGAATGTTTCCAGAAAGGAACTTTCCCAAAAGCTCCAAGGTTTCGTCATACCATAAGTTTTGAAAATTGATGTAAACCAGTCTACGGCTGGTCCTTCTAAAACTAGTTTCAGAACCTCGGGGAATTGATTTTCTTCCACTTTAAATCTTTCACATTCAAGAACAAATAAAGTGAGCCATGATTTTGCGTTCTGATTTTTGTTTGAAAATTTTTCTAATAAAATGCCCTTCGAAATCAATTGGATCGGGGTTTCACGTGCCGGAACTGATAAGCTGGATGAGTTTGGAGTGGGTTGGGGGGTTTCTATTTCCTCCAGGTAATAATCGTTGAATACTACGTTACCCTCTTCATCGAAGTATAACCTTTGCAGATGCGCATCCAGTGAGACGATAGCTTTTCTCTGCTTCCCTCTTTTATCCAGACTCTTGATAATTCCTTTGACCACTGGTAATTTGGCCAGCTCAGCATGATTCGAAATCGGTTGATCTTTTTGTTCGAAAGAAAAAATTTGATCCTGTTCCAATACTTGGATGGATTTAACCTTGATGACGGTCGTCTTGGCATCCCAGGCTTCTGCGGCGAACTGGAATTTGACCTTGACCTTCTCCATTTTGTTGTTGATTTTTAAGTTATAAGCGTGACTCTTATAACTTAAAAGGGTTGCGGAAATAATAATTCCTGAGTCTCAACGACTTGGGTTGATGTAGAAACGATACTAAAACATTATATTAACACCAATTACAAATAATTACATAAATAATAAATAAAATAATTATAACACTTATAGTCACCTAAATCAACAACAATGTCGGTTTTGACGATCGGGATTATAGGCTTAGTTGACAATGAAAAGAATAAGTTTACAATATAATTTACAATATATTTTACTGAGTATCCACTATAACACTAGTGGATGTCTCGAGCGCCTGTCAATCACTCCCCTCTCTCCCGAGGCGATGATTCCGCGATGGTCACTCTTGCTTATCCTTTCCGTAACCCGTTCAGCGTGTTTGTTGTTTTTCAGAGATAAGTTTGGGTAAACAGGCCGCAAACTTACATATATATATATATATATATATATATATATATATACATGTGTATTATAATTTTCAATTCAATTTTGAAAAATGGTAAATTGAAAAAAAAATAATTTTTCTCACATGATTTCAATTTTTCAAAATTATTTGACATTATTAGATGAATCCTGAATATCTTCAAATATTCGATTATTTTTTTTATTCAATTCTTTTATAATTTTTCCAATTCGCAATCATTTTTTATTTTATTACATTATGTACCTCAATAACCTTCATTTATAATTCATTATATTAATGTATATCATAAATATACATAAATATATATATACATGTATATATGGATATAAATATATATATATATATATATATATATATATATATATATAAATATATATATATATATATATATAAATATATATATATATATATATATATATACATACATATATATATATGTATGTATATATGTATATATATATATACATATATATACATAGGTATATTATAATTTTCAATTTAATTTCAAAAAATGGAAGATTGAAAAAAAAAATTTTTCTCACATTATTCCAATTTTTCAAAATTATGTATAATGATTGGAAGAATCCTGAATATTTTGAATCATTTGCTTATTTTTTCTTCATTTAATTTTTTTATTATCATTTCCATTCACAATCATGTTTTATTTTAGTACATTATTCACCTCAATTACCTTCATTCATATTTCATTATAATGATGTATAATATGAATATATATAAATATCTATATATAAATATATATATATATTTATATATACATATATTTATGTACATATATATATATATATATATATACACATATATATATATCCATATGTATATTATAATTTTCAATTTAATTTTAAAAAATGGTGAATTGAAAAAAAAGTAATTTTTCTCACAATATTTCAATTACTCGAAATCATGTATAATTATTAGAAAAATCCTGAATATTTTTAACTTTTCGCTAATTTTTTTTTATTCAATTTTTTCATAATTTTTTCCATTGAGAATAATTTTTTATCTCATACCAATATTTACCTCAAAGACCTCCATTTATATTCCATTCTATTGATGTATAATATGAATATATATAAATGTATATATATACATATACATAGATGTATATATATGTATGTATATATATATATATATATCCATATATATTTATATATATACATATGTTTATTATCATCTTCAATATAATTCTAAAAAATGGGAAATTGAGAGAAAAAAAATTTTCTTACGTTATTTCAATTTTCCAAAATTATGTATAATTATTGAAGAAATCCTAAATATTTGTAATTGGTTGCTTATTTTTTTTTTCATTTTATTTTTTCATAATTATTGACATTCACAAACACTTTCTATTTCATCACATTATTTACCTCAATTACCTTCAATTATATTTTATCATATTAATGTGTAATATAAATATATATCAATATATATATTCATGTATATATATATATATATGTATACATACATTTATATGTATATATATATATATATATATATATATAATAGAATATACATAATGTATAATATGAATATATCTATATACATATTTATATATATATATATATATATGTACACATGTATATTATCATTCTCAATTTAATTTTAGAAAATGGTAAATTAAAAAAATAAATTATTTTTCTCACATTATTTCAATTTTTCAAAATTATTTTTTATTATTAGATATATCCTGAATATCTTTAATAATTCGATTATTTTTATTTTTCTCAATTCTTTTATAATCTTTTCCATTTACAATCATTTTTTATTTTATCACATTATTCACCTCAATCACCTTCATTTATATTTCATTATATTCATGTATATTATGAATATATATAAATATATATATACATGTATATATATATATATATACATACATATATATATATATATATATATATATATATATATGTATACATAAATATATATGCATGTATATATATATATATATACATATATATACATATGTATATTATAATTTTCAATTTAATTTTGAAAAATGGAAAATTGAAACAAAAAATTTTTCTCACATTATTTCAATTTTTCAAAATTATTTTCAATCATTAAATAAATCCTGAATATTTTTAATCATTCGGTTTTTTTCTTTTTATTCAATTTTTTCATAATTTTTCCCATTTACAATCATTTTTTATTTTATTGCATTATTCACCTCAATTACCGTCATTTATATTTCATTATATTAATGTATACTATGAATATATATAAATATATATATATATACACATGTACATTATAATTTTCAATTTGATTTTAAAAAATGGGAAATTGAAAAAAAAAATTTTTCTCACATTATTTCAATTTTTCAAAATTATGTTCGATTATTAGATGAATCCTGAATGTTTTTAATTATTTGATTATTTTTTCTTCATTCAATTTTTTTATAATTTTTTCCAATTACAATCATTTTTCATTTCATTACTTTATATACCTCAATTACCTTCATCTATATTTCATGATATTACTGTATATTGTGAATATATATAAACATATATATATATGCACACGTATATTTTAATTTTCAATCTGATTTTAAAAAATGGGAAACTGAAAAAAAAAATTTTTCTCACATTATTTCAATTTTTCGAAATTATATTCAATTATTGGATAAATCGTGAATATTTTTAATTATTTGCTTATTTTTTATTGATTTCATTTTTTTATAATTTTTTTCATTCACAAACATTTTTTATTTCATTACATTATTAACCTCGATTACCTTCATTTATATGTTGTTATATTAATGTATAATATGGATATACATAGATATATATACATGTGTATATATACATATATATACATACATATATATACATATTTATATATATATATACATATATATACATATGTATATAATAATTTTCAATTTATTTTAGAAAATGGAAAATTGAAAAAAAAAAATTTTCTCACATTATTTCAATTTTTCAAAATTATGGTCAGCTATTAGATAAATCCTGAATATTTTTAAATATTCAATTATTATTTTTTCAATCAATTTTTTTATAATTTTTCCCATTTACGATCATTTTTTATTTCATAACATTATTTACCTCAATTACCTTCATTTATATTCCATTATAATAATGTATATTATGAATATATATAAATATACATATATATATATACATATTTATATTATAATTTCCAATTTAATTTTATAAAAAGGGAGTTCAAAAAAAAAAAATTTTCTCGCATTATTTCGATTTTTTGAAATTATGTATAATGATTAGAAAAATCCTGAATATTTTAAATTATTTGCTTATTTTTTCTTTATTCAAATTTTTTATAATCATCTTCAATCACGATCATGTTTTATTTTAGTACATTATTCACCTCAATGACCTTCATTTATATTTCATTATATTAATGTATAATATGAATATATATAAATATCTATGTATATATACATGTATATATATACATATATATATATACATATATAAATATGTATATATATATATATATATATATATACGCATATGTATATTTTAATTTTCAATTTAATTTTAAATAATGGGAAATTGAAAGGAAAAATTTTTCTCACATTATTTCAATTTTTCAAAATTATATTCGATTATTAGATAAATCCTGAATATTCTTAATTATTTGATTGTTTTTTTTTTAGTCAATTTTTTTATAATTTTTTCCAGTCGCAATCATTTTTTATTTTATCACTTTATTTACCTTAAATACCTTCATTTATATTCCATTATATTATCGTATATCATGAATATATATAAATGTATATATATACATATACATGGATATATATATATACATATATATACATACATATATAAACATATACATACATAAATGTTTATATATATATATATACATATGTATATTATAATTCTCAATTTAATTTCAAGGATTAGGAAATTGAAAAAAAAATTTTCTCTCACATTATTTTGATTTTTCAAAATTATGTATAATTAATAGAAAAATTCTGAATATTTTGAATTGTTTGCTTATTTTTTCTTCATTTCATTTCTTTATAATTATTCACATTCACAATCATTTTTTATTTCATTACATCATTTACCTCAATTACCTTTATTCATATTCTATTATATTGATGTATAATATGATTATAAATGAATATATGTATATATATATATATATATATATATATATATATATATATATATATATATATATATATATATATATATATATATATATATATATATATATACATATGTATATTATAATTTTGAATTTAATTTCAAAAAATGGTAAATTGAAAAAAAAATAATTTATCTCACATCATTTCAATTTTTCAAAATAATGTTTAATTATTGAAAAAATCCTGAATATTTTTAATTATTCGCTAATTTTTTTTTTATTCCATTTTTTTATAATCATTTACGTTCACAAACATTTTTTATTTTATTCCATTATTTTCCTCGATTACCTTCATTTATATTTTATCATAATAATGTATAATCTGAATATATAAAAATCTATATATACATGTGTATATGGATATATATATATACATACATATATATATATGTATACATATGAATGTATATATATATATATATATATACACATGTATATTATAATTTTCAATTTGATTTCAAAAAATGGTGAATTGAAGAAAAAAATAATTATCCTCACATTATTTTAATTTTTCAAAATTATTTTTAATCATTGGATAAATCCTGAATATTTTTATTTATTAGCTTATTTTTTTTTCATTTCATTTTATTATGATTATTGACATTTACAAACATTTTCCATTTCAAGACATCATTTACCTCAATTACCTTCATTTATATTTTATTATATTAATGTATATTATGAATATATATAAATATATATATATGTACACATGTATATTATGAATTTCAATTTTATTTTAAAAAATGGGAAATTGGAAAAAAAAAATTTTTCTCACATCATTTCAATTTTTCAAAATTATTTTTAATTATTGGAGAAATCCTGAATATTTTTGATTATTTGCTTATTTTTTTTTTATTTCATTTTTTTATAATTTTTTCCATTCACAAACATTTTTTATTTCGTTACATAATTAACCTCAATTACCTCCATTTATATTTTATTATATTAATGTATAGTATAAATATATATAAATATATATATTCATGTATATATATATATATATGTATACATACATATATATATATACATATTTATATATATGTATATATATATATATATATAAATATATATGTGTATATATATATATATATACATATATATATATACATATATATATACATACGTATGTTATAATTCTCAATTCAATTTCAAGAAATGGTGAATTGAAAAAAAAAATTCCTCTCACATTGTTTCAATTTTTCAAATTTATGTATTATTATTAGAGAAAACCTGAATATTTTTAACTTTTCGCTTATTTTTTTTCATTCAATTTTTTCATAATTTTTTCCACTTAGGATCATGTTTTACTTTATAACATTACATACCTCAATTACCTTCATTTATATTCTATTGTATTAATGTATAATATGAATATATATGAATGTATATATATACATATACATGGATATATATATATGTATGTATATATATATATAGACATATATATATATATATATATACATATGTATATTATAATTTTCAATTTAATTTTGAAAAATGGTAAATTAAAAAAAAAAAAATTTCTTTCACATTATTTCAATTTTTCGAAATCATGTCAAATTATTAGATGAATCCTTAATATTTTGATTTATTTGATAATTTTTTTTTTATTGAATTTTTTTATAATTTTTTCCAGTTACAATCATTTTTCATTTGATTACTTTATCTACCTCAATTACCTTGATTTATATTCTATAATATTATTGTATTTTATGAATATATATGAATATATATATACATGTATATATATATACATATATATACATGCATATATAAACATATACATACACATATGTTCATATATATATATATATATATATACATATGTATATTATAATTTTCAATTCAATTCCAAGGAATGTGAAATTGAAAAAAAAATATTCTCTCACATTATCTTAATTTTTCAGAATTATGTATAATTTATAGAAAAATTCTGAATATCTTCAATTGTTTGCTTATTTTTTCTTAATTTCATTTCTCGATAATTATTCCCATTCACAATCATTTTTCATTTCATTACATCATTTACCTCAATTACCTTCATTTATATTTTATTATATAGATTTATAATATGAATATACACGAATATCTATATATATATATATATAGATATATATATGTATGTATATATATATACACATATATATACATATGTGAATTATAATTTTCAATTTATTCCAAAAAATGGAAAATTGGAAAAAAATTTTTTCTCACATTATCTCAATTTTTCAAAATTATTTTCAATTATTAAATGAATCCTGAATATTTCTAATTATTCGATTAGTTTTTTTTCATCCAAATTTTTTATAATTTTTTCCATTTACAATCATTTTTCATTTTATTACATTATTTACCTTAATTACCTTTATTTATATTCCATTATATTAATGTATATTATGAATATATATAAATATTTATATATATATGCACATGTATATTATAATTTTCAATTTATTTTGAAAAATGGGAAAATGAAAAAAAAAAAATTTTTCTCACATCATTTCAATTTTTCAAAATTATGTTTAAGGATGAGAAAAATCCTGAATGTTTTTAATTACTTGCTTATTTTTTCTTCATTTAATTTTTTTATAATCATTCACTTTTACAATCATGTTTTATTTCAGTACATTATCTACCTCAACTACCTTCATTTATATTTCAGTATATTAATGTATAATATGAATATATATAAATATCTATATACATGTATATATATACATATATATATACATATATATACATATATATGTATATATATATATATATATATATATATATATATATATATATATATATATATATACAAATGTATATCATAATTCTCAATTCAATTTCAAACAATGGGAAATTGAAAAAAAAAAAATTTTCTCTCACATTATTTCAATTTTCCAAAACTATGTATAATTAATAGAAAAATCCTGAATATTTTGAATCATTTGCTTATTCTTTCTTCATTTGATTTTTTCATAATCATTCCCATTCACAATCATGTTTTATTTCAGTACATCATTCACCTCAATTACCTCTATTTATATTTCATTAAAATCATGTATAATATGAATATATATAAATATCTATATATATATATGTATATACATTTATTTATATACGTATATATATATGTATATATATATATCAACTGATTAATTCCGGGACCGTTTCGGTACCCCATTGATAACTTCCGAGACATTTGTATACTTCCGGGACGGTCCCGGAACTTTTATATATGAAATGATAAGTTCCGGGACGGTCCCGGAATTTATGATCGATATTATACACAATTTCTCATTCATCAAATAAGCAGTGAAATGAATTATTCCAGAACGGTCCCGAAAGTGATGATTCAAATTGTGAATGAATTTACACATCTACCACCGACTTATGGTTTTATTTTTAATTAACGACTCAAATTGCGATATTTCGAATCGACCTATGTGACTAATGTTAGATAGTACAAGTTGAGAGAAGCTTGTGAAACAACTTAAAGTTCTCGGAGAGATAAAAAAATTCAGTTGAAGTGGCAGGTACCAAATGCAAAATTGATGCGTATGACTTCAGTATTTTGCACAGACTATATTTCACAAACATACTTCGTTGACTCGAGGCAACGATGTCGAGCTGATAATTACTGCGTTAATCCGAGTCAATCCGAGTCATCTCATGACATATGAATAAGATGTGACATATTCGATAACTACTAATACTTGGTGATTGTCCCGGAAGTTAGCAGTAAATATTGTATGCGATTGTCCTGGTAATTGACAATGCATGGCCGAAATGTCCTGGGAATATTCAGTATATCCTTGGCAAGTCCCGGAAACGTACGATATGTAACCAGATTGTCTCGGAAATTCGCAAAAGGGGCTCAGAGAAATCTTACTTGATTTTACACTCGCATATAAGTTAAATCGTACGATAAACATCAAAGTTTGAGTGATTAGGGGATTATTGAAATTCACGTTCGCGTCAGATTCGCCTGTTCCGCCCAGAATTGCGGTAAATACAGGGATGCGAATTTTTTTTTCCTACTTCCCGTTTGTGGACACTGGTATAATACCTATGATGTTAGTTTCAATCGACTACTTGGATTATAATATGGCGACTCGCCATATGTGATTTGGACCCTGAGTAGCATATTATACATGAAACATAGGACATTTTTATAAATGCACTCCCTTGAGTCAAACAATAGTTGAATAGAAGCTGCATTTTCAACGAATCGTTCTTGGCGATGTGCAATAGGTTTGTGACGAATGGCTTGGAAGTAAGCGACGCATACATACACAAAAAGGCCTAGATCTCTATATAGTCGAGGAAATAAAGCACTAAAAACGGCCCAACTGTCGATTTTTTGAGCAGTAAGACGGATTTTAATGCGGTTTTTTGCATTCGATTCGTAAGAGCGCCTACAAACTTTGTGAACTAAATTGATTAATTAATTTTTTGAAAATGCATTATGGCATTAATAATATGCATTCTGCAAGTGCACTTCCAAGAGACACTAAATAAAAAATTTGCTACTCGGGGGTTTTTGGGGTCGCTGAACACGAATATCGCCACGGCAACCGTCTCCGAAGTACCTGGTGCCCAGGGTGGACAATATCAACGTCTTCTCCTAGAGTTTTGGCAAAAATTGTGATCGAATTTGTCGAAACTCGTTGCTCGGGGGTTTTTGGGGTCACTGAATACGAATATCGATACGGCAACCGTCTGCGAGGTACGTGGTGCCCAGGGTAAACGTTTCAACGTCTTTTTCTGGAATTATCTTGAGTATTATCATTTTTACCTCAATTAAAGTATATTGTTCTTAATTCAATCACAAATTCGATCACGATTTTCGCCAAAACTCTAGGAGAAGACGTTGATACTGTCCACCCTGGGCATCAGGTACCTCGGAGACAGTTGCCGTGGCGATATTCGTGTTCAGCGACCCCAAAAACCCCCGAGTAGCAAATTTTTTATTTAGTGTCTCTTGGAAGTGCACTTGCAAAATGCATATTATTAATGCGATAATGCATTTTCAAAAAATTAATTAATCAATTTAGTTCACAAAGTTTGTAGGCGCTCTTACGAAGCGAATGCAAAAAAACCGCATTAAAATCCGTCTTACTGCTCAAAAAATCGACAGTCCATTGCTTTATTTCCTCGACTAATACGGAAGATCTACAAAAGTGTTTGGCGTTGTTATTCGATAATTGACCCCATTGGAGAACAAATAATTGGGTTGAACAAGTCGAAAGAACCTTCCGGAACAAATCAAAATTTTCGGCGAGATCAAAGCATTCAGTTGAGGTGGCAGGTACCAAATGCAACATTGATGCGTATGACTTCAGTATTTTGCACAGACTATGTTTCACAAACATACTTCGTTGACTCGAGGCAACAATGTCGAGCTGATAATCACTGCGTTAATCTGAGTCAATCCGAATCATCTCAAATTTGTATGCGATTGTCCTGGTAAATGACGATGCATGGCCGAAATGTCCTGGGAATATTCAGTACATCTTCGACAAGTCCCGGAAACGTACAATACGTAACGAGAATGTCTCGGAAATTCGCATTAAGCGTTAGGAAAAATGTCACTTGAGTTTACACTTGCATAAAAGTTGAATCGTACGATGAATGTCAGAGTTATAATGATTGAAGGATTATTCAAGTTCAAGTTCGTGTCATATTCGCCTTGAACAGGAAATGTACAGTATAAATTATGCTTCCTACGTCGAAATCCATTACTCAGGCGCACCATCAAGTATTCTCAATATTCCACGATAAGTAATATTATTCTGTATTCTTACGTTCTCGATTTGTCACATTTACTTCACATGCGTAATTTTGAGATATCGTTAATGGTTATCAAATACTGTTACTCATTATTATTTTTCATCACAGGTTTTTTTCGGATGACTGTTTACAAAGTTTAACCTCTCCAGAACAAGATTGATGCAAACAATGGGTTGGGATGTTATGATACCCTTGCTAATTTATTGCACTCCAGAACCTGGAATTGCGGTAATTCTAATTTCTCCATATCCATACCAGGAATCACACTGAAAATTTTCAAAACTCGAGTATCATCAATGATTCTAAAGCGGAGGCCCTAGTACAGAGAAATGGAACACACGATGAACTCGGCTACTTACAAAGGATGAGATGTGATCGAGGATCCTCATTATTTTTTTGCCGGATACCCATATGTTTATTGTTTATTTACTCGTTTCATTATATTTTTCGGATACGGGCGATGCCAATGAGCTGGGTATGGAGATCTACGAAGCAGGGTATTTGGATAGGTCTAGTTATACAAATTCCTTATCTTTGAAACATGAGTTACGGAAACTAATCTTATTATCAGAAGACCGGTTCCAAAAGTTGTATGAATGTATCAAAAAAAGGAAGTGATGACCATCGATGATTCTTTACTCTATATCTGTCTACCGGAGCTCCCATTACAGTTTTTAAAGTTACGTGGCAATGGAATTAATTTTTCTTTCTTTTAAATTAAAAGCATTCAATACCACACGATTATTTATTTCACAACTTTTTCATGCCTTTAATACATATAATATAATATTGACATATGTAACACAGAGAGAAAATACAGCGAGCGGGCAGGCATTGTGTAGACAAATTCTATAATTCAATTAGGGTCCCTATTTACACAATGCCTTGATGCTCATTGTGTTTTCTCATCTCCTTACTTGATTTGTCATTAAAACACAGAACAGTAAGAACAAGAACAATCTTGTACTATACAGAATCATGAAGAATCGTAAACCAGAATGGGTAAGTATGACTAAAACGTACAACAAATACTGAATTTTAATTCGCCACGTGCCTATTCAAAGTACGAAAATAATCTTATTTCACGTATGCTTATAAACTGGCGCTAACTAAAACAGGTACTGAAGTATGACTAAAGAATACTTGATGGTGCGCCTGAGTAATGGATTTCGACGTAGGAAGCATAATTTATACTGTACATTTCCTGTTCAAGGCGAATATGACACGAACTTGAACTTGAATAATCCTTCAATCATTATAACTCTGACATTCATCGTACGATTCAACTTTTATGCAAGTGTAAACTCAAGTGACATTTTTCCTAACGCTTAATGCGAATTTCCGAGACATTCTCGTTACGTATTGTACGTTTCCGGGACTTGTCGAAGATGTACTGAATATTCCCAGGACATTTCGGCCATGCATCGTCATTTACCAGGACAATCGCATACAAATTTGAGATGATTCGGATTGACTCAGATTAACGCAGTGATTATCAGCTCGACATTGTTGCCTCGAGTCAACGAAGTATGTTTGTGAAACATAGTCTGTGCAAAATACTGAAGTCATACGCATCAATGTTGCATTTGGTACCTGCCACCTCAACTGAATGCTTTGATCTCGCCGAAAATTTTGATTTGTTCCGGAAGGTTCTTTCGACTTGTTCAACCCAATTATTTGTTCTCCAATGGGGTCAATTATCGAATAACAACGCCAAACACTTTTGTAGATCTTCCGTATTAGTCGAGGAAATAAAGCAATGGACTGTCGATTTTTTGAGCAGTAAGACGGATTTTAATGCGGTTTTTTTGCATTCGCTTCGTAAGAGCGCCTACAAACTTTGTGAACTAAATTGATTAATTAATTTTTTGAAAATGCATTATCGCATTAATAATATGCATTTTGCAAGTGCACTTCCAAGAGACACTAAATAAAAAATTTGCTACTCGGGGGTTTTTGGGGTCGCTGAACACGAATATCGCCACGGCAACTGTCTCCGAGGTACCTGATGCCCAGGGTGGACAGTATCAACGTCTTCTCCTAGAGTTTTGGCGAAAATCGTGATCGAATTTGTGATTGAATTAAGAACAATATACTTTAATTGAGGTAAAAATGATAATACTCAAGATAATTCCAGAAAAAGACGTTGAAACGTTTACCCTGGGCACCACGTACCTCGCAGACGGTTGCCGTATCGATATTCGTATTCAGTGACCCCAAAAACCCCCGAGCAACGAGTTTCGACAAATTCGATCACAATTTTTGCCAAAACTCTAGGAGAAGACGTTGATATTGTCCACCCTGGGCACCAGGTACTTCGGAGACGGTTGCCGTGGCGATATTCGTGTTCAGCGACCCCAAAAACCCCCGAGTAGCAAATTTTTTATTTAGTGTCTCTTGGAAGTGCACTTGCAGAATGCATATTATTAATGCCATAATGCATTTTCAAAAAATTAATTAATCAATTTAGTTCACAAAGTTTGTAGGCGCTCTTACGAATCGAATGCAAAAAACCGCATTAAAATCCGTCTTACTGCTCAAAAAATCGACAGTTGGGCCGTTTTTAGTGCTTTATTTCCTCGACTATATAGAGATCTAGGCCTTTTTGTGTATGTATGCGTCGCTTACTTCCAAGCCATTCGTCACAAACCTATTGCACATCGCCAAGAACGATTCGTTGAAAATGCAGCTTCTATTCAACTATTGTTTGACTCAAGGGAGTGCATTTATAAAAATGTCCTATGTTTCATGTATAATATGCTACTCAGGGTCCAAATCACATATGGCGAGTCGCCATATTATAATCCAAGTAGTCGATTGAAACTAACATCATAGGTATTATACCAGTGTCCACAAACGGGAAGTAGGAAAAAAAAATTCGCATCCCTGTATTTACCGCAATTCTGGGCGGAACAGGCGAATCTGACGCGAACGTGAATTTCAATAATCCCCTAATCACTCAAACTTTGATGTTTATCGTACGATTTAACTTATATGCGAGTGTAAAATCAAGTAAGATTTCTCTGAGCCCCTTTTGCGAATTTCCGAGACAATCTGGTTACATATCGTACGTTTCCGGGACTTGCCAAGGATATACTGAATATTCCCAGGACATTTCGGCCATGCATTGTCAATTACCAGGACAATCGCATACAATATTTACTGCTAACTTCCGGGACAATATCAATTATCATGAAGTTCCGGGACACGAGTTTCATAAACATTTGTGTCCCGGTAGTTCACAGTATACGACTAAGTTTGGAACGGTTCAACATTTTCAAATTCTGTTTGCGGATTCATATACAAAATCAAATTTTCATTCTGATTCACTAATTGTATATACCTGTTAAAAATGTCCCGGTAGTTGACAATTGACATATATATATATATATACATATATTTATATATATCCATATGTATATCATAATTTTCAATTGAATTTTAGAAAATGGTGAATTGAAAAAAAAATAAATTTTCTCGCAATATTTCAATTTTTCAAAATTATGTGTAATTATTAGGAAAATCCTGAATATTTTCAACTTTTCGCCAATTTTTTTTTATTCAATTTTTTCATAATTTTTTCCATTTAGAATAATTCTTTATTTTATAACATTATTTACCTCAATGACCTTCATTTATATTGCATTATATTGATGTATAATATGAATATGTATAAATGTATATATATATACACATGTATATTATAATTTTCAATTTGATTTTAAAAAATGGAAAATTAAAAAAAAATTTTTCTCACATTATTTCAATTTTTCAAAATTATTTTTAATTACTAGATAAATCCTGAATATTTTTAATTATTCGATTATTTTTTTTTTCATTCAATTTTTTTATAATTTTTTCCATTTACAATCATTTTTCATTTTATTACATTATTTACCTCGATTACCTTTATTTATATTTCATTATATTAATGTATATTATGAATATATATAAATATATATATATATACACATGTATATTATAATTTTCAATTTGATTTTAAAAAATGGGAAATCGAAAAAAAAAATTTTTCTCGCATTATTTCAATTTTTCAAAATTATATTTAATTATTGGATGAATCCTGAATATTTTTAATTATTTGCTCATTTTTTATTTATTTCATTTTTTTATAGTTTTTTTCATTTACGAACGTTTTTTATTTCATTACATTATTAACCTCAATTACCTTCATTTATATGTTATTATATCAAAGTATAATATGGATATATATAGATATATATACATGTGTATATATATATATATATATACACATACATATGTGTACATATATATATATATATATATATATATATACATATATATACATATGTATATCATAATTTTCAATTTATTCTAGAAAATGGAGAATAAAAAAAAAAAAATTTTCTCACATTATTTCAATTTTTCCAAAATTATGTTCAGTTATTAGATAAATCCTGAATATTTTTAAATATTCAATTATTATTTTTTCATTCAATTTTTTTATAATTTTTTCCATCTACAATCACTTTTTATTTCATTACATTATTTACCTCAATTACCTTCATTTATATTCCATTATAATAATGTATATTATAAATATATATAAATATACATAAATATATATGTATACATATTTATATTATAATTTTCAATTTAATTCTAAAAAATGGGAGTCCAAAAAAAAAAGTTTTTCTCATATTATTTCGATTTTTTGAAATTATGTATAATGATTAGAAAAATCCTGAATATTTTGAATTATTTGCTCATTTTTTCTTCATTCAATTTTTTCATAATCATTCCCATTCACGATCATGTTTTTTTTTACATTTTTTACATTTTTTTTACAATTTTAGTACATTATTCACCTCAATTACCTTCATTTATATTTCATTATATTAATGTATAATGTGAATATATATAAATATCTATATATATATATATATATATATATATATATATATACATATATTTATATACATATATATATATATATATATGTATATGTATATATATATATATATCCATATGTATATCATAATTTTCAATTCAATTTTAGAAAATGGTGAATTGAAAAAAAAGTAATTTTTCTCGCAACATTTCAATTTCTCAAAATTATGTGTAATTATTAGGAAAATCCTGAATATTTTTAATTATTCGGTTTTTTTCTTTGTATTCAATTTTTTCATAATTTTTTCCATTTACAATCATTTTTCATTTTATTCCATTATTCACCTCAATTACCTTCATTTATATTTCATTATATTAATGTATACTATGAATATATATAAATATATATATATATGTACACATGTGTATTATAATTTTCAATTTGATTTTAAAAAATGGGAAATTGAAAAAAAAAATTTTTCTCACATTATTTCAATTCTTCAAAATTATATTTAATTATTGGATAAATCCTGAATATTTTCAATTATTAGCTTATTTTTTATTTATTTCATTTCTTTATAATTATTCCTATTCACAATCATTTTTTATTTCATTACATCATTTACCTCAATTACCTTCATTTATATTTTATCATAATAATGTATAATCTGAATATATATAAATATATATATACATATGAATATTATAATTTTCAATTCGATTTTAAAAAATGGGAAATCGAAAATAAAAATTTTTCTCACATTATTTCAATTTTTCAAAATTATTCTTAATTATTAGATGAATCCTGAATATTTTTAATCATTCGATTATTTTTTCTTTATATAATTCTTCTATAATTTTTTCCATTTACAATCAATTTTCATTCTATTACATCATTTACCTCAATTACCTTCATTTATATTTCATTATATTAATGTATATTATGAATATATATAAATATATATATATATATATACATGTAAATACATACACATATATACATATATATATATATATATATATATATATATATATTTATATGAATATACATATATACATATACATATGTATATATATATATATATATATATTTATATGAATATATATATATATATACAAATGTATATTATCATCTTCAATTTAATTCTCAAAAATTGGAAATTGAAAAAAAAAAATTTTCTCACATTATTTCAATTTTTCCAAATTATGTGTAATTATTAGAGAAATCCTAAATATTTTCAATTATTCGCTCATTTTTTTATTATGTCATTTTTTTATAATTATTGACATTCACAAACATTTTCTATTTTATTACATTATTCACCTCAATTACCTTCATTTATATTTTATTATAATAGTGTATATTATGAATATATATAAATATATATATTCATGTATATACATATATATATATGTATACATACATATATATATATATATATATATATATATATATATATATATATATATATATATATATATATATATATATAAAATAATATAAATGATGTATAATATGAATATATATATATACATATTTATATATATATATATATATATATATATATATATATAGATATACACATGTATATTATAATTTTCAATTTGATTTTAAAAAATTGTGAATTGAAAAAAAAATAATTTTTCTCACAGTATTTCAAATTTTTCAAAATTATTTTTTATTATTAGATGAATCCTGAAAATTTTTAATTATTCGATTATTTTTTTTATAATCAATTTTTTTATAATTTTTTCCATTTACAATCATTTTTTATTCTATTACATTATTTACCTCAATTACCTTTATTTATATTTCATTATAATCATGTATATTATGAATATATATAAATATACATATACATGTATGTATATATATATATATACATACATATATATATATGTATACGTAAATATATATTTATGTATATATATATATATATACATATATATACATATGTATTTTATAATTTTCAATTAAATTTCAAAAAATGGAAAATTGAAACAAAAAATTTTTCTCACATTATTTCAATTCTTCAAAATTATCAATTATTATTAGATAAATCCTGAATATTTTTAATTATTCAATTTTTTTTTATTCAATTTTTTCATAATGTTTTCCATTCACAATCATTTTTTATTTTATTACATTATTGACCCCAATTACCTTCATTCATATTTTATTATAATAATGTATTATATGAATATGTATAAATATATATATACATGTATATATATATATATTTGTATACATACATATATATATATAAATACACATATGTATATTATAATCTTCAATTTGATTTAAAAAAATGGAAAATTAAAAAAAAAAATCTTTCTCACATTATTTCAATTTTTCAAAATTATGTTTGATTATTAGATAAATTCTGAATGTTCTTAATTATTTGATTATTTTTTTTTCATTCAATTTTTTTATAATTTTTTCCAGTTACAATCATTTTTCATTTCATTACTTTATTGAACTCAATTACCTTCATCTATATTTCATTATATTATTGTATATTATGAATATATATAAATATATATATACATGTCTATATATATATACATATATATACATACATATATGAACATATACATACATATATGTTTATATATATATATATATACATATGGATATTATAATTTTCAATTTAATTTCAAGGAATGTGAAATCGAAAGAAAAAATTTTCTCTCACATTATTTTAATTTCCAAAATTATGTGGAATTAATAGAAAAATTCTGAATATTTTTAATTGTTTGCTTATTCTTTCTTCATTTTATTTCTCTATAATTATTCCCATTCACAATCATTTTTCATTTCATTACATTATTTATCTCAATTACCTTCATTTATATTTCATTATATCAATGTATAATACGAATATACATGAAAATATATATATATATATATATGTATATATATATATATATATATATATATATAAATATATATATAAATATATATATATATATATATATATATATATATGTACATATGTATATTATAATTATCGATTTAATTTTAAAAAATAGTGAATTGAATAAAATATCATTTTCCTCACATTATTTCAATTTTTCAAAATTATGTTCAATTATTAAAAAAATCCTGAATAATTTCAATTATTCGCTCTTTTTTTTTTTATTTCATTTTTTCATAATTATTTACATTCACAAACATTTTTTATTTCCTTACATTATTTACCTTGATTACCTTCATTTATATTTTATCATAATTATGTATGATCTGAATATATATAAATATATATATACATGTGTATATAGATATATATATATATATATACATACATATATATATGTATACATATGAATATATATATATATATATATATACATATATACACATATGTTTATTATAATTTTCAATTCAATTTTAAGAAATGAAAAATTGATAATAAGAATTTTTCTCACATTATTTCAATTTTTCAAAATTATTTTTAATTATTAAATGAATCCTGAATATTTTTAATTATTTGATTATTTTTTCTTCACTCAATTTTTCTATAATTTTTTCCATTCGCAATCATTTTTTATTTTATTACATTATTTACCTCAATTACCTTCATTTATATTTTATCATAATTATGTATAATCTGAATATATATAAATAGATATATACATGTGTATATAGATATATATATATATATACATACATATATATACGTATACATATGAATATATATATATATATATATATATATACATATATATACATATGTATATTATAATTTTCAATTTAATTTTAAAAAATGGTGAATTGAAAAAAAAATAATTTTTCTCACAATATTTCAATTTTTCAAAATTATGCATAATTATTAGAAAAATCGTAAATATTTTTAACTTTTCGCTAATTTTTTTTTATTCAATTTTTTCATAATTTTTTCCATTCAGAATAGTTTTTTATTTTATAACAATATTTACCTCAATTACCTTCATTTATATTCCATTATAATGATGTATATTATGAATATATATAAATATGCATATATGTATATACATACGTATATTATAATTCTCGATTTGATTTTAAAAACTGGAGTTCGGAAAAAAAAAAATTTTCTCGCATTATTTCAATTTTTTAAATTATGTATAATTATTACAAAAATCCTGAATATTTTGAATTATTTGCTTATTTTTTCTTTATTTAATTTCTTTATAATCTTACCGATTCACAATCATGTTTTGTCAGTACATTATTCACCTCAATTACCTTCATTTATATTTCATTATATTAATGTATATTATAAATATATATAAATGTATATATATATACACATGTATATTATGATTTTCAATTTAATTTTATAAAATGGGAAATCGAAAAAAAAAAATTTTTCTCACATTATTTCAATTTTTCAAAATTATTCTTAATTATTAGATAAATCCTGAATATTTTTGATCATTCGATTATTTTTTCTTCATATAATTCTTCTATAATTTTTTCCATTTACAATCAATTTTCATTTTATTACATCATTTACCTCAATTACCTTCGTTTATATTTCATTATATTAATGTATATTATGAATATATATAAATATATATATATATATATATACATGGTAATACATACATATATATACATATATATATATATATATATATATATATATATAAATATACATATATATAGATACATATATATATATATATATATATATATATATATATATATATATATATATATATATATATATATATATTTATATAAATATATATATATATATATACAAATGTATATCATCATCTTCAATTTAATTCTAAAAAATTGTAAATTGAAAAAAAAATAATTTTTCTCACAGTATTTCAAATTTTTCAAAATTATTTTTAATTATTAGATAAATCCTGAATATTTTTAATTATTCGATTATTTTTTTTGTATTAAATTTTTTTATAATTTATTCCATTTACAATCATTTTTTATTCTATTACATTATTTACCTCAATTACCTTTATTTATATTTCATTATAATCATGTATAATATGAATATATATAAATATCTATATATATATATGTATATACATTTATTTACATACGTATATATATATGTATATATATATACATATATATATATATATATCCATATGTATATCATAATTTTCAATTGAATTTTAGAAAATGGTAAATAGAAAAAAAAAAAAATTTTCTCGCAATATTTCAATGTTTCAAAATTATGTGTAATTATTAGGAAAATCCTGAATATTTTCAACTTTTCGCCAATTTTTTTTTATTCAATTTTTTCATAATTTTTTCCATTTAGAATAATTCTTTATTTTATAACATTATTTACCTCAATGACCTTCATTTATATTGCATTATATTGATGTATAATATGAATATGTATAAATGTATATATATATACACATGTATATTATAATTTCCAATTTGATTTTAAAAAATGGAAAATTAAAAAAAAATTTTTCTCACATTATTTCAATTTTTCAAAATTATTTTTAATTACTAGATAAATCCTGAATATTTTTAATTATTCGATTATTTTTTTTTTCATTCAATTTTTTTATAATTTTTTCCATTTACAATCATTTTTCATTTTATTACATTATTTACCTCGATTACCTTTATTTATATTTCATTATATTAATGTATATTATGAATATATATAAATATATATATATATACACATGTATATTATAATTTTCAATTTGATTTTAAAAAATGGGAAATTGAAAAAAAAAATTTTTCTCGCATTATTTCAATTTTTCAAAATTATATTTAATTATTGGATGAATCCTGAATATTTTTAATTATTTGCTCATTTTTTATTTATTTCATTTTTTTATAGTTTTTTTCATTTACGAACGTTTTTTATTTCATTACATTATTAACCTCAATTACCTTCATTTATATGTTATTATATCAAAGTATAATATGGATATATATAGATATATATACATGTGTATATATATATATATATATACACATACATATGTGTACATATATATATATATATATATATATATATATATACATATATATACATATGTATATCATAATTTTCAATTTATTCTAGAAAATGGAGAATAAAAAAAAAAAATTTTTCTCACATTATTTCAATTTTTCCAAAATTATGTTCAGTTATTAGATAAATCCTGAATATTTTTAAATATTCAATTATTATTTTTTCATTCAATTTTTTTATAATTTTTTCCATCTACAATCACTTTTTATTTCATTACATTATTTACCTCAATTACCTTCATTTATATTCCATTATAATAATGTATATCATAAATATATATAAATATACATAAATATATATGTATACATATTTATATTATAATTTTCAATTTAATTCTAAAAAATGGGAGTCCAAAAAAAAACGTTTTTCTCATATTATTTCGATTTTTTGAAATTATGTATAATGATTAGAAAAATCCTGAATATTTTGAATTATTTGCTCATTTTTTCTTCATTCAATTTTTTCATAATCATTCCCATTCACGATCATGTTTTATTTTAGTACATTATTCACCTCAATTACCTTCATTTATATTTCATTATATTAATGTATAATGTGAATATATATAAATATCTATATATATATATATATATATATATATATATATACATATATTTATATACATATATATATATATATATATGTATATGTATATATATATATATATCCATATGTATAATATAATTCTCAATTCAATTTTGAAAAATGGTGAATTGAAAAAAAAAAAATTTTTCTCACAATATTTCAATTTTTCGAAATTATTCCTCATTATTAGATAAATCCTGAATATTTTTAATTATTCGATTATTTTTGCTCTATTCAATTTTTCGTTAATTTTTTCCATTTACAATCAATTTTTATTTTATTACATTATTTACCTCAATTACCTTCATTTATATTTCATTATATTAATGTATATTATGAATATATATGAATATATATATATATATATACATATGTATATTTCAATTTTCAATTTAATTTTAAAAAATGGGAAATTGGAACAAAAAAAATTTTTCTCACATTATTCCAATTTTTTTAAATTATGTATGATGATTAGAAAAATCCTGAATATTTTGAATTATTTGCTTATTCTTTCTTCATTCAATTCTTTCATAATCATTCCCATTCACAATCATGTTTTATTTCAGTACATTATTCACCTTAATTACCTTCATTCATATTTCATTATAATCATGTATAATATAAATATATATAAATATCTATATATGTATATGTATATACATTTATTTATATACGTATATATATATATATATATATATATATATACATATATATATATATATCCATATGTATATCATAATTTTCAATTCAATTTTAGAAAATGGTGAATTGAAAAAAAAGTAATTTTTCTCGCAACATTTCAATTTCTCAAAATTATGTGTAATTATTAGGAAAATCCTGAATATTTTTAATTATTCGGTTTTTTTCTTTGTGTTCAATTTTTTCATAATTTTTTCCATTTACAATCATTTTTCATTTTATTCCATTATTCACCTCAATTACCTTCATTTATATTTCATTATATTAATGTATACTATGAATATATATAAATATATATATATGTACACATGTGTATTATAATTTTCAATTTGATTTTAAAAAATGGGAAATTGAAAAAAAAAATTTTTCTCACATTATTTCAATTCTTCAAAATTATATTTAATTATTGGATAAATCCTGAATATTTTCAATTATTAGCTTATTTTTTATTTATTTCATTTCTTTATAATTATTCCTATTCACAATCATATTTTATTTCATTACATCATTTACCTCAATTACCTTCATTTATATTTTATCATAATAATGTATAATCTGAATATATATAAATATATATATACATATGAATATTATAATTTTCAATTCGATTTTAAAAAATGGGAAATCGAAAATAAAAATTTTTCTCACATTATATCAATTTCTCAAAATTATGTTCAGTTATTAGATAAATCCTGAATATTTTTAATTATTCAATTATTATTTTTTCATTCAATTTTTTTATAATTTTATCCATTTACCATCATTTTTTATTTCCCTACATTATTAACCTCAATTACCTTCATTCATATTCCATTATAATAATGTATACTATGAATATATATAAATATACATATATGTATATACATATGTATATTAAAATTTTCGATTTAATTTTCAAAAATGGGAGTTCGAAAAAAAAAAATTTTTCTCACATTATTTAAATTTTTTAAAATTATGTATAACGATTAGAAAAATTCTGAATATTTTGAATTACTTGCTTAGTTTTTCCTTATTTAATTTTTTTAAAATCATTCCGATTCACAATCATGTTTTATTTTAGTACATTATTCACCTCAATTACCTTCATTTATATTTCATTATATTATTGTATAATATCAATACATATAAATATCTATATATATATATATGTATATATACTTTATATATATAACTATATTAACTAATAATGTATATATAACTTTCAATTTAATTTTAAAAAATGGAAAATTGGAAAAAAAAATTTTTCTCACATTATCGCAATTTTTCAAAATTATTTTCAATTATTAGATAAATCCTGAATATTTTTAATTATTCAATTGTTTTTTTTTTCATTCAATTTTTTAGTAAATTTTTCCATTTACAATCATTTTTTATTTTATTACATTATTTACCTCGATTACCTCCATTTATATTTCATTATATTAATGGATATTATGAACATATATAAATATATATATATATACACATGTATATTATAATTTTCAATTTAATTTTAAAAAATAGTGAATTGAAAAAAAAATAATTTTTCCTACAATATTTCAATTTTTCAAAATTATGTATAATTATTAGAAAAATCGTGAATATTTTTGACTTTTCGCTAATTTTTTTTCATTCAATTTTTTCATAATTTTTTCCATTTAGAATAATTTTTTATTTTATAACATTATTTACCTCAATTACCCTCATTTATATTTTATTATATCAATGTATAATATGAATATATACAAATATATATACATGTATATATATATATATGTATACATACATACATATATATATATATATATATATATATATATATATATATATATATATATATATACATATATATATATACATATAGATACATATGTATATCATATCTTTCAATTCAATTTTAAAAAATGGGAAATTGAAAAAAAGAATTTTTCTCACATTATTTCAATTTTTCAAAATTATTTTTGATTATTAGATAAATCCTGAATATTTTTAATTATCCGATTATTTTTTCATTATTCAATTTTTCTATAATTTTTTCCATTTACAATCATTTTTTATTCTATTACATTATTTACCTCAATTACCTGCATTTATATTTCATTATATTAATGTATATTATGAATATATATAAATATATATATACATGTACATACATACATATATATACATATATATATATATATATATATACATATATATATATATATGTACATATGTATATTATAATTTTCAATTTTATTTTAGAGAATGGGAAATTGAAAAAAAAATTTTCTCTCACATTATTTCAATTTTCCAAAATTATGTATAAATAATTGAAAAATCCTAAATATTTTGAATTATTCGCTTATTTCTTATTTTATTTTATTTTTTTTCATAATTTTTTCTATTCACAATCATTTTTTATTTTATCGCATTATTTACCTCAATTACCCTCATTCATATTTTATTATATTAATGTATCATATAAATATATAGAAATATCTATATATATATATATATATATATATATATATATATATATGTATACATATAAATATATATATATATATGTATATATATATATATATAAAAATATATGCATATGTATATTATAATTTTCAATTCAATTTTAAAAAATTGAAAATTGAAAAAAAAAAAGCTTTCTCACATCATTTCGATTTTCCAAAATTATGTATAATTATCAGAAAAATCCTGAGTATTTTCAATTATTCGCATATTTTTCTTTCATTTCATTTTTTTATAATTTTTTCCATTCACAATCATTTTTCATTTGATTACAATATTTACCTCAATTACCTTCATTAATATTCCATTATATTAATGTATAATATGAATTTATATAAATGTATATATATACATATACATGGATATATATATATGTATGTATATATATATAAATATATATGTATATATATATATATATACATATATATATACATATGTATGTTATAATTCTCAATACAATTTTAAGAAATGGTTAATTGAAAAAAAAAAAATTTCTCCTACATTATTTCAATTTTTCAAAATTATGTATTATTAATAGAAAAATCCTGAATATTTTCAACGTTTCGCTGATTTTTCTTTATTCAATTTTTTCATAATTTTTTCTACTTAGAATCATGTTTTATTTTATAACATTATTTACCTTAATTACCTTCATTTATATTCCATTATATTAAAGTATAATATGAATATATATAAATGTATATATTGTGACGTGGTATTTCGTACCCCGTCACTTTATTTAATTATCGCATTCCCCTAGGTACAAATATCGCTAAAAATAACGAAAGCACGTCTGAGGCCAATACTCCAAAAATGAACGACTAATTATCTTTAAGTTGATTTCTCTTTACTAAGCTAATTGTATGCTATTTTCTAATTCTGTAATGCTCTTCGAGAACCATCCGCGAGACCTTCACGTCAAGATACCAGGACACTTCCTGACAGGGGTCACGTACCAGCTCAACATCAACACCACCGACTACAGACGAACGAATACCGCTGAAACCACTCCCGATGGATGCCTATCTAGTTGTCGAAAAGGGTCGTGCGTGATGCACAACAGCACCTCCAACTATTTGAGACTTATCGGCCAGGAGCCGAACCACGAACGAATGTTTCTACCGCTCGGATGCATCGTCAGGCGGCGTACAGGGCTGTGCGTCAAAAACACAATGAAGCCTCCCGTCGACGATACTTATCAGCCTGGAGCTGAACCGACCCTAATATCTACTAAGTCGTTGACTATACAATAGAAGACGGTTTTCTCTTAACGAACCGTCTTATCGAAGGACTGCGGCGTGGAATAGGCTAATGATATGCTGACCACGTGGATCTGGTGGATCTAGTATGGGGATCCGGGTTGAGGGCCATCACCACCAGATCGTTCCGGCATGAGGGCTTCCATGAGCGAGGGCCGGGATGCAGCGCCGACGAAATAGCTACAACGGGGAGTACCAGTAAAACAAGGAGTGAGTTACAGTCTGTCGCAAGTCCAGGAGACCGGTGACGTAACATTGCCGCACACCTCAATATCGCAATACCTGAGCAGTACGACCCCACCCCCTTCTCACCAACGATACCGCATAGCTGCAGGAAAACATCTCTAACCCCCTTCCGACGTCCTGATACCTCGATACCCGTCGTCGAGGGAAAAGAACATCAAACGGCGAGGGATTATCGCCGCCTATCCTTGGACCAGGCCACGAGACCAGCTGGTCCAATTAAGATACCGCAAATTTTGGGAAGAATCACGTGACACCAGCTCGATGAAAATCAGGATCATCGCTCATCTCATCACTCTTCGTTCAGTTACTGACATTGACAGTCGTGCTATTGTTATACCTAATACCATTACAGCTATCGCTGTGACTAGTTCTCGTTATCTTATCGCATTCTCTATACCAGTTCTATCTTCTTTCACGTAAGTGAGGTTCCTTTTCTATTTTGTGAAGCCACGAGATTACTTGCAATATATCGTACCTTTACCTTTATCTCTTTCTCTCTTTACCTTGCAGTTGGTCTGCTTGAGCCAATTGGGCTCGTATCTTTTCTCTTTACCTTGCAGTTGGTCTGCTTGAGCCACCTGGGCTCGTACCTTATTATCTCTTATCTTGTCCCTTTCTCTGTCTTATTGCAAGTAACTTCGCGACTGGTTGATTATTACTTACGCATTGTAGTGACTATCGCTTTATCTTATTATCTTTCTCTTTTAGAATATTTGAATGTCTAATATCGCTGTCTAGCAGCGCGTTCCTTTGAAGGATCAATTTTTATCTTAGCTACTGAGCATTACTATTTTGTTATATTTTCTCTGATTAGTTTCTATCTGTCTCTTCATCTATTATCGTTGATTATCGCATCTTAGTGAGGGTACCGCGGGAGCGATCTCATATCGCTGCGCGGTCCCGTTCGTCGTTCATTTGACATTGGAGTATTGTGTCATATCGCATAACATCTTTTTCACTATTTTCTTCGCTGATATCGCTGATCGTAGTTGTCCGTAGTCTATTTGGTTTGCCGTACGTTGCATATTAATTATCTTGAATATTGTTTGCCGTATCTTGAATTACCTTTTATCGTACCGAATATTATCTCTCTTTCTCTCGCACTTACCGCAAACTATAGACTACGTATTATCTTTTATTCTCTATATTTTATGATAATTTCCTATTTGACCTGTCGCTTGAATTTACCTTGTAATTCATAATTCCTTGTCTGCCTATTTCTGATTATTCTGGTAATGTGATAACTATTACAATTATTGTATTTCGCATGTGTTTATAATTGCTTCTCTGATTTTATGATTTATTTGCTTACCGCTTAATTTAAGTACAGTATATCTTTTTCTGTTCTGCCTATCTATCGTAAAACCGTGTTAATCATTACCTTCTAGTATCGCGAGCTTGCGCATATTTCCCGCTTATTCGGAAAACGTTCCGTTAATTGTTAACTCTCTCGCTTAACCTTTCTCCGGCTGTAACTATTGTTAATTATCGCATATATCGTATTTGTATCGCAAACTCTTCAGCTACTTACTTGTCAGTAAACTTATCGCTTCTTGTTTAATATATTTGATATTATTCCTGCTTCACCTGTTTCTTATTTTATCTATTGGATTCGACTCCGCCCCTCTACCATTATCTTGTCTCTCTGAGCGAACTGTGCAAAACCGTCGTAGAACCCGACCTTATCTTTATCTATTACCTTTACCTTTATCTTTGTCTTTTTCTCTAATTATCTATTTTTGACGCATGTGCGTCTGGTGCCCAACAATCGTATCTTTCTCCCTTAGTATCTCTCTCTATCTAATTATTTAGGTTAGCGACTGCGCCGTAGGGTAACCAATTATCGTTATATCGTTATACCCTCAAATATATAAAAATATCTGGTTACAATATATACATATACATGGATATATATATGCATGTATATATATACATATATATATATATCTATATATATATATATATATACATATGTATATTATCATCTTCAATTTAATTCTAAAAAATGGGAAATTGAGAAAAAAAAAATTTTCTCACATCATTTCAATTTTTCAAAATTATGTATAATTATTAGAGAAATCCTAAATATTTTTAATTATTCGCTCATTTTTTTTTTATTTCATTTTCTTATAATTATTGACATTCACACACAATTTCTACTTCATTACATTAATTACCTCAATTACCTTCATTTATATTTTATCATATCAATGTATAATATAAATATATATAAATATATATATTCATGTGTATATATATATATATATATATATATATATATATATATATATATATATATATATATATATGTATACTGTAACGTTAAGTCTTTTCTGCCCCTCGTCGAGCGCTAATTTGTAACGCTAGATTTTGTTATTTTCGGACGAGGACTCACCGTTGACACTTTGGCGCGATTCTCTACTCATCCGCATTATTAAAACACAACAAAATAATTAACTTGGGCGCCAGACGCATTAGCGTCGATTCTCAAATAATAATATAAATCGATAAAATTAACACAAGATAGTACAAAAGGGATAAGTAGAGAACCCGTTGTATGGCTGGCTAGGCACAGGTACGATCGCGTACATCCCGGTAGAGTGGCGGAGGTCAAGGCAGCTAGCAGTAATTCCAGAATTAAAGAAGATAACCAAGTAAAGAATAAACTCCAGTTAAACGGAAAATGAATAAGTCAGTCGATCATGTATTCTCGAGAAGGTTACATAAGTGAGATGTTATCGGTAGCGGTAGTAAATAAAACAGGTAATCGTTGTTTATAAAAATATCGGTAGAAAAGCAGTAAACGGTAGCTTTAACACGAGAGACGGTAGTTAACAGAGAAAAATAGACGTAGGCCGAGAGATGCGATATAATGCAAGAGTTGACTTAAAACTACACGTCACTGGGCGACGTGATCTCACCCAAGTTGCAATTGACACTACGAAAATTATTATCCTGTTAATTAGAACGAGAGAATTTTACTGCGATCGGTAGAAAACAACGAAACGGTAGTTCCGTAGAGGTACGACAAATTTACCATAAATCAAAACCAAGATGAGAGATTGACAGTTAGTAACAATTTACTAAGTTGGCAAACGATCGACTCGGTAGCCTTCGGTAGAGTTATTCATACGGTAGATTCGATAACTTATAATCATTACATAATTGAGGAATTAAATAGTGAATTCCTAAACATAACTTTTGAGAGAATACCAAAATATAAAGTTATGAGAGTGAGAGAATTTCGGAGAATTTACAAAATAGAGAAATATACTAAAATACACCGCAATACAAAAGAATAGTTTACAGAACTTGATTTAACAAAATACGGGGAAATGAATAACAGGCAAAAATAATATAAAATGGTCAATAGTAACAAAGAAAAATGCGGTAATATCTAAAAGGTGATTCTACGCTCGCTTGTACTCCATAGAACTCGATATACGATACAATAGGCACAAAAATAAATAAAAATATAATAAGCAATAACAGAAATGAAATATAAAGCACACTACTATTACAAAGAGAGTAGGGAATAAAATATGAAACCGATAGGGCTCAAAATACGATAGAGACTACAGAAGCAAGATAATAGAGATTTACAAATAATCAGAAAAGTCATAAATACACGAGATAATTATTTAGCAGCTACAAGGTCGCTCAGATACGAAAATAATGAATTACTGAAATCATGCAGTCACACGGAAGTCGTGGACCATGATTCACACAAAATGGCATCACACGATGCAATCAAGAAACAATAAATATAATATTAATGACCGGAATCATGCAGCCACACGGCGGCTTACAGCAACTTTAACCGTGGACCATGATTCACGCAAAATCGATAAATATTACGAGAAAGAATAGAAATCGTGAGCAACTTTGTAATAGTACAATTCAAAGGCAAAAGCCTTACCTTAACGGTCGATCTCAGGCACACAAACTGATTTTAATTTAAATTATACTAAAGAATAACAAAACTGGGAAGGAAAGGAAAAGAGAAGGAAAAGAATTTAGAAAGATAAAGGTAGCGGTAGGATAGACGGTAGAACGATAGCGGTAGGATAGACGGTAGAACGGTAGCTTAAAACGGTAGTAATGGTCGGGAGAATAATCGGAAACAAAGCTGTTTCTCAACAGGTCGAGCGTAGAATAGCAGGTCGTAGTTCAGCTCGCCGATCTCGCGGTTGTCGTGAGGTGATTCTTCTTCTTTGATTGGTCGCTTGACCCCCACCGCAAATAGGCCATCCCCCTGTGGCGAATATCGGTTACTGCGTGGTCGTACGTTTTCCAATAATTACCGCTAGATGTTGTGCAATGTGCTGCTCGCGATTCCGTCGTTGACACCAACTCGTACGGTTTCATAGTCGCTCCAGTTTGCAGTCCAGGCTGCCTATCATCGGGGACTTCTTCGACAGAGGCATACAGAGGGTGCCTCTCGGTCAAAGTTAGCGGGTGGAGAGTGACGCCTCATTGTTCACCTCCACCGGCTTTGTATAGGCAGTAGCTAGCTGCCTGTACCTGAGGTCGTGCAGTCAGACGGTTGGCCAAACCGTGGACCACGACCCACACGATCGGTCCTCGTCGATAGGGAGGCGGCTAGTTCCTCTTTGAAGAACGATGCCCCCGGCCGCCGGGAGGATGTTTATCTCCCTGTTCACCGGCAGTCGAGGCGATACGGAAGGTTCGGATGGCTGCTACCCCAGGTGTATATAAAGCGGCACCAAGGTAGCCAGTGTAGTCTGGTGAGACCGTCAGTAGGCGAAGTCGTCGAGAGCTGCGAACGGTAGAAAGTGGTCCCTTGTCGATCGGGATCGTAGTCGTCCAAGTTCCTTGTCAGCTTGCGCCGAAGCGCGAAATGAAAAATTTACAGAAAAGAATTAGTTAGAAGTAGATATTGCCTATTTTGTATCGAGTTCGTTTGGAGTACCATGCTGAGGACGCGTAAATTGAAAATAATAGCGGTTGTGTGCCCTTGTGACGGGCGATTCTGAAACGCCACGTTACAATACATACATACATATATATATATATATATATATATATATATATATACATGTGTATATATATATATATATATATATATATATATATATATATATATATATATATATATATATATATATATATATATATATATATATATATATATATATATATATATATATATATATATACATGTGTATATAAATATATATATATATATATATATATATATATATATATATATATATATATATATATATATATATATATATATATATATATATATATATATATATATATACATGTATATATAGATATACATATATACATATATACATACATATATATATATGTATGTATATATATATATATATACACATATATACACATATGTATATTATGATTTTCAATTTAATTTTAAAAAATGGAAAATAAAAAAAAAAAATTTTTTCTCACATTATTTCAATTTTTCAAAATTATTTTTAATTCTTAGATAAATCCTGAATATTTTTGATCATTCGATTATATTTTTTTTATTCAATTTTTTTATGATTTTTTCCATTTACAATCATTTTTTAATTTATTACATTATTTGCCTCAATAACCTTCATTTATATTTCATTATATTATTGTATATTATGAATATATATAAATGTATATATATATACACGGGTATATTATGATTTTCAATTTGATTTTAAAAAATGGGAAATTGAAAAAAAAAATTTTCTCTCATTATTTCAATTTTTCAAAATTATTATTAATTATTGGATAAATCCTGAAAATTTTTGATCATTTGCTTATTTTTTTTTTATTTCATCTTTTTATAATTTTTTTCATTCACAAACATTTTTTATTTCATTACATTATTAACCTCAATTACCTTCATTTATATGTTATTATATTATTGTATAATATCGATATATATAAATATATATACATGTGTATATATATATATGTATATACATACATATATATACATATTTATATATATATATACATATATATACATATGTATATTATAATTTTCAATTTAATTTTAAAAAATGGAAAATTGAAAAAAAAAATTTTTCTGACATTATTTCAATTTTTCAAAATCATCTTTAATTATTAGATAGATCCTGAATATTTTGAATTATTCGATTATTTTTTGTTTATTCAATTTTTCTATAATTTTTTCCATTTACAATCATTTTTTATTTTATTACATTATTTACCTCAATTACCTTCATTTATATTTTATTATATTCATGTATATTATGAATATATATAAATATATATATACATGTACATACACACATATATATACATATATATATATATATATATATGTGTATATATATATATATGTACATATGTATATTATAATTTTTGATTTAATTTTAAAGAATGGGAAATTGAAAAAAAAAAAATTTTCTCCCACATTATTACAATTTTCCAAAATTATGTATAATTAATAGAAAAATCCTGAATATTTTGAATTATTCGCTTATTTCTTATTTTATTTTATTATTTTTCATAATTTCTTCTATTCACAATCATTTTTTATTTTATTGCATTATTTACCTCAATTACCCTCATTCATATTTTATCATATTAATGTATAATATAAATATATAGAAATATCTATATATATATATATATATATATATATATATATATATATATATATATATATATATATATATATATATATATATATATATATGTATGTATATATATGAATATATGCATATGTATATTATAAGTTTCAATTTAATTTTAAAAAATAGGAAATTGAAAAGAAAAAAGCTTCCTCACATCATTTCGATTTTTCAAAATTATGTATAATTATCAGAAAAATCCTGAGTATTTTCAATTATTCGCATATTTTTTTTTTATTTCATTTTTTTATGATTTTTTCTATTTACAATCATTATTCATTTGATTACAATATTTACCTCAATTACCTTCATTTATATTTTATTATATTAATGTATAATATGAATATATATAAATATCTATATACATGTATATATATACATATATGTATACATACATATATATGTATATATATATATATATATACATATATATACATATGTATATTATGATTTTCAATTTAATTTTGAAAAATGGGAAATGGAAAAAAAAAGCTTGCTCACGTCATTTCAATTATTCAAAATTATGCATAATTATTAGAAAAATCCTGAATATTTTTAACTTTCCGCCAATTTTTTTTTATTTAATTTTTTCATAGTTCTTTCCATTTAGAATCATGTTTCAGTTTATAACATTATTTACCCTTATTACCTTCATTGATATTTCATTATATTAATGTATAATATGAATATATATATAAATATATATATATACATACACATGGATATATATATATGTATGTATATATATATATATATCTATATATATATATATATATATACATATGTATATTATCATCTTCAATTCAATTCTAAAAAATAGGAAATTAAGAAAAAAAAAATTTTCTCACATTATTTCAATTTTTCAAAATTATTTTTAATTATTAGATAAATCCTGAATATCTTTAATTATCCGATTATTTTTGTTTCATTTAATTCTTTTATAATCTTTTCCATTTAGAATCATTTTTTATTTTATTACATTATTTACCTCAATTACCTTCGTTTATATTTTATTATATCAATGTATATTATGAATGTATACAAATATATATACACATGTATATATAGATATATATATATATATATATATATATATATATATATATATATATATATATATATATATATATACATACATATATATATATGTGTACATGAACATATATGTACGTATATGTATATATATATATATACACATATATATACATATGTATATTATAACTTTCAATTTAATTTTAAAAAATGGAAAATTGAAAAAAAAAAATTTATCTCACATTATTTCAATTTTTCAAAATTATATTCAATCATTAGATAAATCCTGAATATTTTTAATTATTCTTTTTTTTTTTTTTTATTCAATTTTTTTATAATTTTTCCCATTTACAATCATTTTTTATTTTATTACATTATTTACCTCGATTATCTCCATTTACATATCATTATATTAATGGATATTATGAATATATATAAATATATATATATATATACACATGTATATTATAATTTTCAATTTGATTTTAAAAAATGGGAAATTGAAAAAAAAGTTTTTCTCACATTATTTCAATTTTTCAAAATTATGTTCAGTTATTAGATGAATCCTGAATGATTTTAATTATTCAATTTTTATTTTTTCATTCAATTTTTTTATAATTTTTTCCATTCACCATCATTTTTTATTTTACTACATTATCAACCTCAATTACCTTCATTTATATTCCATTATAATAATGTATATTATGAATATATATAAATATACATATATGTATATACATATGTATATTATAATTTTCGATTCAATTTTAAAAAATGGGAGTTCGAAAAAAAAAAATTTTTCTCACATTATTTCAATTTTTTAAAATTATGTATAATGATTAGAAAAATCCTGAATATTTTGAATTATTTGCTTATTTTTCCTTCATTCCATTTTTTTATAATTATTCCGATTCACAATCAAGTTTTATTTTAGTACATTATTCACCTCAATTACCTCAATTTATATTTCATTATATTAATGTATAATATGAATATATATAAATATCTATATATATATATATATATATATATATATATCCATATGTATATTATAATTTTCAATTTGATTTTAAAAAATGGTGAATTGAAAAAAAAATAATTTTTCTCACAATATCTCAATTTTTCAAAATTATGTATAATTATTAGAAAAATCGTGAATATTTTTAATTTTTCGCTAATTTTTTTTTATTCAATTTTTTCATAATTTTTTCCATTCAGAATAGTTTTTTATTTCATAACATTATTTACCTCAATCACCTTCATTCATATTTTATTATATTCATGTATAACATAAATATATATAAATATATATATACATGTATATATATATATATATATATATATATATATATATATATATATATATATATATATGTAGGGGGCATACTTTGAGCCACTGTTATTCGACAGTGTAAAAAGATGCAGAAGGAGCTTTAGAATAAGCAACTTCAAGGATTTTTTTTATACGTGACTATTTATAGAAATATAATAATTTTGTTATGCATCGCATTCTTTGAGACTGGCTCATGTGCAAGGGATGTTTTCGGGACATGACCTTGAATTCACTATTAAACACGGTTAACGGCAATTCTGCTTACTGTTCCGAAAGCATGCGTTAAATTTTTAGGTTCTTTATATACGTGCTGTATGCATTGGAATCAGATACCGGATATATAATAGATAGTTTCAGACCACTCGGTGCACAAAGCATCAAATAAAACAGTCACACTTAAGATTAGTATTCAGATTCCAAAACTGTTCGGATGTGATGTAAAATGATGTCCCGTTTCGCTAAGAATATTGGTATTTGTCACATCAGAAGTAAAACGTGAGGGAATTCAACCAACAATAAAGCTCTTTAACTTTATGGAATGAAACGAAATGAGAAAGTAATCCACCGTGAGTCTGAGTGGTTTCAAAGGTTACGAACAATTGACACCAAAGACCATAAATCGAATATGTGACGACGTGGGTCGACCTTGGTTGAACTGCTATGAAATAACCTGTAAGCCCGACGTCTTCCCAGGGCTTTAATCTATGCGTTTGGATGACTTGTGCCACGTACTGCGGGCATACATTGGGGACTTTGTTATGTGTAATAGATAGTTCGAGACATCTGTACATGTGCGAATGATTGCATGAGGATAGCATCGCGAACATTTCATTAATGATTCATAAAATATATTTTTCACGTGTGAGTATGGTAAAACTGTTCCTTTGCAACGGTGTTTCATGCAACCGATTCCTCATTTATTGCTATTATTTTAAACTGCCAAATCGCGATTCTTAGGCCAGCTGTCATAACTATTTCCTATGAATTAATTAATGTTCTGAATTCAGGAAAAAATTAATCAAATCTGGCATAATCAGGTTCAGACCTTTGTCGAGATGCCATAAATATCCCACAAACGCCTGACAATTCTTCCGCAGACCCGAAAGTATGCAATAGATCGTCTTGTGCCACGTACTTTGTGCATACATTGGAGACTTTGCTAGGTGTAACAGATAGTTCGAGACACCTTAACGTGCGACTCTTTGGATAGGGATAACGACTCGAATTGGTCTAGTTGATAAGCATAAGAGATCGTACTTTTTATGGAAGAATCCCGAAACTTAATCTGAGAATAATTTGATATTGCTGCATGAAATGATGCTGGTAATTTTGTCATCAACCCCAGAGATCATTAAAAGAAAAGGGTTAAACGATTAAATTCGGAACCTTATAACTTCACGAAATGTCGTTTCAAACAAAAGTTGACGGGGACGAGAGAAATAAGGTCAAAAGGTATCCTACGTTCATATTCGTATCTTAAAAAAGAAGGTAAAAACATCAAACTATTCACATGATGGGGGGAAGAGGGAGGGGGTGAAAATCTCAAAGTTGCAAATAATAAGATAACCATTTAAAATTTGTTCATGTGTCGCGGTTTTTCGTCACATATTGTTTGAATAAGAATTATTTTCATGTTGTTAAAATAGTATATTATGCAGCTAGAGAAGGAACTACATATTTTTGGTCGAGCGCCGATGTTTACAGAACGAGTCGTAATTCGAGGGCGCTGAAGGCGCCCGAGACTGAAGACGAGTTTTTTACCACACATGCATTAAAAACGAGTGACAACGCAAGTTTGAAATTACGAATTACGATTTAAGTTTATTTTACTGTACGAGAGTTTTTTCCCCGTCGACAGCGTTTTTTTTCCCTGTCGACAGAGGTTTTTTTCCGGCTGGAAAGTTCATTTGCCAGTTTTTTTCCCAGAGGTTAAGAAATTGTCACTTTTGTCCCGCGTGTTTGGCGGTCTTCTTGTTCGATCAAGTTTTCGGATTCACACCTAAAAATTGCTAAGTTTCGATTTTTTTTTAAGTCCATCTCCCCTTATCGGCCACAGACAAAACTTTACGAGCTTCGTTCATGACGTCATTATTCACGAGCTTACGTACGCTCTTATCGCTAGAAGGAGAAGACGTTACGAATGCATCCTCAGTTCCTCTGAAGTAACACGTGTTTTTTTTTTAAATGGCTGTATCAAGTAGGCCATTTTTCTGCTGTGTAAATTTAACGACATATTGCTCATTTCGAGCGTAGACATTAGGTACACTTCTAAGTTTCGATACTTACTTGCCCATGGAGGGAAAACGCGGTTAGAATTTTGATAAGTATCTGAAAAAAATTAGGGAATTAGTTTTGAATGATTTAAAGTTGATTTGAGAGGCAGCCTGCAAAAATATCGTCAACACTCCAAATGAGGACCACCCTCCGCCTCCAGCCTACATATATGTCGATTGAGGCAGTTCTAAATATTATCGCATCGAGCTGAAATAAGGAATCTTTTATTCCATCGAAACTAATGTTTTTAGTCAATGGCAAGCGAAAAAAAAATCCCGACACCCTAATGCATACAGTAGGGTAGTTCACTTCGAAATTTTTTTTTTATTGTTTTTCACTCGCACCTGAAAACCTTGTGCCAAATTCAGAAAAAAAATTCACCCTGAAGCGCAGAGCAAAAAAAAAAAAAATATTTAGAGGTCGCTACCGAATTTAATAGCAGAATGTAAAAAAATATTTTTAAATCTACTAATTTCTAATTTTCCTTCTGTTTTCTTTCGAGAAGATTGTATTTTTGCTCGCACTACCGGAAAAACTTCGGGATATTCTCAATTAAATGTTACATCGAAACAGCAGTCTATGAAAAACATATACAACGGCCGCTACTAATATTTGAATAAACTTAAAATATGTATTTTCGATTAAAAACATATAAAACGGTCGGTAAGAATATTTAGAGAAATTGAAAATATGTATTTTTAAGTCATTTAAATATTGGTAGCGGCCGTTTTATGTTTTTCATAGACTGCTGTTTTCGGGGAACATTCAATTGAGAATATCCTGAAGTTTTTCCGGTGGTTCGAGGAAAACAATACAATTTTCTTGAAAGAAAACATAAGAAAAATTAAAAATTAGTAGAGTTAAAAATATTTTTTTACATTCTGCTTTAAATTCGGTAGCGACCGCGAAATATTTTTTTTTTGCTCTGCGCTTCAAGGAGATTTTTTTTCTTCTGAATTTGGCACAAAGTTTTCAGGTGAGAGTAAATAAAGAAAGAAAAATTTCAAAGTGAACTACCCTAGTATACAGAGTACCCATTCCCATAAGAGACGTGACAGATGTCTCCGTTTACTACCAGGGAAGAGAAAAATCACGATGAACATGAGCCCAACAGAAAGGCGTAAGGTGGAGCAAAGAAGAAAAACAGGCAGTCGAAAAGTACTTTAGGGACTTTTCGAAAATAACCCGTCTACCAAGTCTCAAAGAATTTCAAGACGCAATCAATGAGTACGAAACTTCAACTAAAAAACGACCAAGGTAACTAAAACGTGAATTGATGATCAACGCAAAGCCAAGTCCCCTCAGATGACATACTCATGGCGATTTCTCTAAAGTCATGTAAGACCCGAGATCCAAAATCTTGTGTATGTAATCATCTAGCTTTTACACAATATTTTTACACTCCTCAAGGGAAAAACTCTACTAAATTGGATCCAATTTGAAACACACATAAAATTTTGTTAAACGAATGCTCACTATTCCTTCCAAATATTCTTGTTTATTCAAAAATGATCAGTAATTTTTTTGGACATTATGTTGTCATTTTCGTGAATATATATTAGGGTGTGCGGAAAATTATCGATATTTTTTTTCGGTTGCATCCACCAAAAAAAGGTGAATTAAGGTAAAAAAAGAAGAATCCTAAAAGGAAAGGTCAACACTAATTGCAAATTATTTCGAACGGCGCATTGCATTTTAATATTTTCCATAAGAATAACACGGGAAAAATTATTTTTCAAATTCAGAATTTCATATTTTCAGAACCAATGACCGAATCCGAATGACTGAAACATATTCTTGTAGGGAATTGAACGCAGTACAAAAAAGGTTTGTTGAATCTCAACCTTGCCTTTTGCTCGCAATGGATTTTATTTATTGTTTTTTTGACGTCTTGCGCAGTTGTCGAACAAGGTGTCATCAAGCTTTGATAAAACATGGCGGGAAAAACAATTTGATTGTTTAGATTTCTCTTGCACCTCATACAGCGATGCAGTAAAATTTCGTATAGGTATATTTCGAATAAGAATTATTATTTTTCCTTAAATTCGGATAGATTTATTAAATTCAAATTGCTTCATTTGAATTCAGGTATTTGGAAATTTTCTTCTTCTTGATTTAAAATTACTTTTTTATTTGAATTTAATTATTTTTCTCTCTAAACATAAAATTTTGGCACGAATCTAATGTTTTTCAAAGTAACTTGACTTATTACAACTCTTCCCAATTCAGTTATATCTCAAATAATTCTCAGGATTTCAGTTATCATTTTTAGTGATTCAGTGAATTCTCATTTATTCAGTTATTTTGTGTCAACTCAGGTGAATTGTAATTGATTCACAAACCTATTGACACGTCAATTCAGCGAGTTGTTGTTTCCTCGCATTATTGAAAAATCGGATGTCAATGATGAATTTCAAACTAGTGGAAAAGTTATGTTGCAAAGACACAAAAAATGTTCGGAAAGCACAATTCAGATTGATTGAATGACTAATTATGAACCCCAACGGCATATCAATCATCTAAAATCTCTACTTTTATGCATACATCGATGATTGGAAGTGTTTTATAACATTAAATCTTAAATCCGCTGATTTATTTGGAGATTTATTTTTATTTTCACTCGTAGATGTGTGTTTCGTAGTATTGTGTAGCTGGGCATTCGCTTATTTTCACACACACGAGTGTGCGTCCGTGGGTGTGCGGCCGGCAGCGTGTGCCGCGGCAACAATACCGAGGTCAGCGCTCGAGAAGGGGTACAACGGCGAGTGAGGGGAGGTGCCGATATTTACTTTGTAACCGAATAATAATAATTCACCCAGACGAACAAAACAGCAATTTCCGTGGCGGCAAATCCAGATGAAATGGTGCATTCTGATTGGCCTAACACTATCGCTTATAATCCAAAAACTATGCGTCGGACGACCTTCCGGTAAAGAAATTCTCGGTTGCATTTCAGTCAGGTATCATACTGGCTGGTCCGTGTCCCTCAATTTAGGGACACTATAAATAACAAAAATTTTTATATTCTGCGAATTTTCCAAAATAAATGAGAAAAACCTTTAACGTTTGGTAAGGTATAAAAAGATTTTTCTCATTTGTTTTGGAAAATATGCAAAGTATCAACATTTTCTAAGACATTTTTAATTTTTTATTTTCCACTCCTATAAAAACCATTAGAATTTGATTTATTTAATTTTTTTTTATATTTTCGCAACTCGAAAAAAATGTAGAACAAAAAATATAAATCAGTTGCAGCCCACTTTCGTATTATAATAGATATTACTTATTTTTGACTCAGAATCTACAGAAAAAATTTCAGAATTTAAAAAATAGCGTTTTTTTAGTTATCCCTTTTTTACACAAAAACGATCGTCACGCCACTTGAAGGGATAGCGAGAAAATCCTCAAAAAATGAGGCTTCTTTTGAAGTCGAATCAATGCGAAAAAAAAGTTATGCAAAAATCCGATGACATGAGGCCAATGACTCCTAGATTTCACTTGGAATGCTCCAATCGTCCATGCTTATAAACGAAATAACCTAATATTCAATGACAAAATTATAACGACCAGCTGCACTTACACGCACGCACGGTCAGCTGAGCGGTATACATGACGGGCAGCGCAGCAGAACAAAATATCAACAAAGATTAGCGAGCGGAAATCCGAGCGCGAGACACGACGAGACGAGGACGGACGATTTCGACGTAAAACTCAGGCTTCAACCTGACCGACGACTGAGATATCGCCGCCCTCGAACAGTACGAATTGTATAAATACAGTTGTCTCACGTGCCCTCGGCACTCAGATGTAGCATAGCACTCGCTGCAATCATACACGTTATTGTAAAGAGGCAGTCTCGTCTTGAGGCTGTTCTCTAATTTGGAATCATTTCATTTCAACTAACTTGTAGGATGGCATAACGCCACTTCAGGGATATTATAATTTAAACTTACAGTAAAATTTTGACATAGCGACCAGATCTTGCGAAAGCAGATTCAAATGTTAGAAGTTGTATAAGCATAGCGCTTACGACAAATAATTCAGGAGCCGTACCTAAGAATACATGCATTATTTTACTTATTTTCTATTTTTCATTTTAAGTTCTTTGCATGATTTTTGTTTTCCATTGTATTGATTCCTCGAATTATTTCTGTGCTTTCGCTTGAGCTATTGTTTTCATTGATTAAACCTGATGTTCAAAATCACACAGGGTTCTGTTTTTTTTTTTTTAACCGCCAAGGTCAGGTTTTCTTGCTTTGATCAGGATAAAACACCACTGAGTGAACCCAAAGAGAGATCGGCTCTGACGTAACAAATGTGAGGCCACGAACACTTTTGGGGATCCCAAATCTGATGAACAACCACGACGTAAAAAATCCTGGTTTGTCGGTAGCTGTTGATTTTAGCATAGCACAACTTCAGAGAAGAGCTGGCGTAAAACACCTGCTGCTTCGATCGGCGAGGACGGTTGTTGAGACTAGGGATAACGACGGCCGCTTTGGACCTTTTTGAGATTCACAGTGGGTTGTCAGGATCCGGTCAATACCACCATATCTCCGATTAAGTAAACTGGAATCGCTTTGACGTCAAAAATCTAAGTTGATCTATAGATCAGAAATCAGAATAGGGTGTTTCAGGTCGACGAGATCGATCCATACTTTTCTCCTACAATAAAGGGAAGCCACAACTTAATTAAATTTCATCTTTTCAACTTGTACAAGTGGTAAAGATACTCACAATAACGCTTCGATTCTGTCTACGAGATGGATGAGCTCTTGGCGAAAATCGTACACGTTACAGTATATAAGTATACCTTTCTTTAAAGTTCGTCGCGATAGCACATATTTTGACTTTGTGTGTGAAGCTTGTTGACATGTGCACACATGTGACGTCTGTATGTGGCTATTAATGTGAATTACATTAATTTAGCCATTTTGAACGGCGGGCCGTTCATTTTTGCTGATATGAAATACAACATATCGTATTTATAGCGATAAAAATTTGCTAGTTGAAGAGTACAATTTCGAAATTTTATAATCTATAATTTTATAAATATATAAGTATAGAGAGAGAGAGAGAGAGAGAGAGAGAGAGAGAGAGAGAGAGAGAGAAAGTCGGATGAAGGGAGTATTCTGCTTTTTCTTGACGTGACGAAAATATACTAATATAAATAGTCTAAATCTCCATATCCAATCACATTCGGAGTTAAAGAAGAAGCATAGGGAACTGCGTTCCTGACAGGGGTCCTCCCACCGCACACGATTGTTTTCCTCGGGTGGAGGCGCTGAAACTACGTCAAGGGACTTCACTTTTTCAAACAGAACCATGTATTTTTTTCAACATTATTTTTCACTGCGACGAATTCATTGTCAGTGACTTACAATACGAAGTCATTCTAGTCACGTCAAGTGTAAAAAGAGTTAAAAAATGCAATCAAATAATAATAATAATCACTTCCAAGGGATTCACTCAACTTATACTTTGGGTCTACCTGCAAAAATTAGGGGTCAAACTTTTTTGATGATTTCTTGATAGAAAAAAATCCAGAAGTTAAATAATTTTGCGGAATATTTTTAAGGAATCTTCCGTGAATCTGTCCCTTTAATATTACATCAATAAAGTCACTCAATTGTTTCAATTTTATCACATATTATTTAAAAATACCACAAATTTTGACAAAATTTCATTACTTGAAGTGAGCCACAAGTCCGAGCAAGGGCCTAAACTAGTGAATCTTTTGAAAGTTATTATTCCAGGTCACTGAATTCGTCTCAATCAGTTAAAATGTCATAGAAAACAAAATACATGGTTTTATTTGAAAAAGTGGAGTTGACCTTGACGTATCTTCAGCACCACCGTCGAGAAAATAGGATTCTTGCTTTCTAGAATGTCGTTGTTCTCTGAACTTTCTGTATCTTATTACTGAAAAATAGCTCGGGCAAACATACTGGGCGGAAAAAAATTTTTTTGCTGCTACCTCAACGTCGTTGAAATTTTGAAAAAGGCTATTTTCGGGAATTTCAAAATTGATACATGAAAAAATCTTTGAGTGGGTATGTTGTGGATGACGATACAAACCTTCCATTCTAACCTCAGAAACGTGCGATTTCTTTTACAACCAAATAATATATGTTGAAATCCGTAAAAACAATTGTTTTCACTCTGAATATTTTTATTTCTTGTAATATCGAAGAATCTATTCTGAAATTTGTAGGAAGTAATTTTTTCAACATTCAAATATTTTCATATCACGTTTGGTCTTGAAAAATCTATGTTAATTGAAGATTGATTGAAAAAATTTGAAAGTACAGCTGAGAATGAAAAAAAATTAGATTTTAAGAATTTCCAAATAGATATTTTGATACCACAAAAAATTTGAAATTATTTCAAAACGAAAAACAAAAAATTTCTTACACACCGCACTGTTACGGAGTAGATGATTTAGATCACGACGAGCAGTAATCGTGGCAACAGCGCAAATCTCCTGTGTCGCAAGTACGAGTGTAAGTGTCAGTGTTTACCGCGCGTCCATCAGTTCGCCGCAGCGTACACTGTTGCCATTTCACCACAGCTGATTGTGTTTTCGTTCCGTGTCGAATAGAATTAATATTCTTCGCAAGTCGATATCTCCGAAACTAAGTAGTCGAAAATTGCCATTTTTTTAAATGATAATCACAGAATAGTACTGCATACACGAGTGGTTATATTTGAAAATCCTAAGATCCGTTTAGCGTCTGTAATGAAAAACGTGAGCAAAGTCCTAACCGTTCACGTGTTAGGTATAGGCATCGCGTACAAAGAGACCGATTTTTAATTGCATTTATCTCACAAACTAAGTAGTGGATCGAATAAAAACTTTAGGAATCGGTTCACGAAGGTTGTGTCGACACTATACTAAAATTTCAGGCGATTCCTAAGATTTGATAAAAACTCCAGAACTACCACATGTAATTTTTTTTTGTCTTTTTGTTTATTTCTCTATGCTTAGCGTCATTCTACAATCAGACGGATCACGATTGTGCCAATTATAATCATCAATTCATAATTATTCAATTTTTATCGACAAAAATTTAGTTTATTTTTGTCACGTTTCATGTGGAAAATCGAACTTCCCACGAAAATATACAATACTTTCTTCTTGTACAATGTCAATAATTTGATATTTTGTTCACAGTTGATTATCATTATTCTACACATAACAGAGAATAACGCAGAATTGGAAATATTATGATGTTTTTTCAATAATAGTATAAAATAAATAGAAATATTGATTTCGCACAAATTTTCGTGTATACTTTCTTCATTCCCAATTTCCTGAGAAAAAAAAAAACATAATATTCCCAATTCCGCGTTATTCTCTGTTATGTTTAGAATGATGATAATCAACTGTGAATAAAATATTAAAAATTATTGACATTGTACAAGAATAAAGTATTGTATATTTTCGTAGGAAGTTCAATTTTCCACATGAGACGTGATAAAAATAAACTAATTTTTCTGTCAACAAAAATTCAATAATTGAATATAGATAATTGGCACAATTGTAATACATCTAATTTCATGACAATGTAAAGGATAAAAAAAAAACAAAAAAAAAGTGTAGCATGTAGCGCGATTTGATCCAGCAATTTCGCGGTTGTGAAGCAGAGCGCTTACCCGCTGCGCTACGCATTCTTCGGAATATAGGAAACCTAGGAGGTATATGAAGGTACTGAAATATTTAGAAATCTGATTTTTCGAAATAAGTGAGAAGCGCGTCCTACTACTTGCACCCGTTACAGTGCTAGCCATGACCTCCGCGCCTGACAAATATGATATGAATCGGTGAGGGGAAGTTGGTGGATTCCCCTTGTTAGTCGTAGAAAAAACGACACAGCTGTCAGGTTTCAATCGAAGGTTTGTGTCGTTATTCAAAAGATACCCACCGAAAAACTTTTTGACATGTCGATTTTGAAATTGCCGAAAATAGCCTTTTTTCAAAATTTCAACATCGTTGAGCTAATAAGAAAATTTTTTTTTTGTCCCAGTCTTTTCGGGTAAATTATTTTCTCTTAAAAAAGTACGAGAATCTTGGAGAAAAGCGAAATATAAAAAAGGTGCTTCTTTGAACTACTCTAGTACACACGTAATAAAAAATCCAAAGCTTCATACTGTAATTTTCGTCCTGCAGTCACTGGCTCTCAACCTATGTCTAAAGATCAGCGCAACGAGGTAATTCTACCGTGTACTATTTTGCACATAGCAAAGTTCCCAATGTATGCACGAACTAGGTGACTCACGACAGTCCAACGCATACTTTGAAACCCGTGTAACAACTATACATCGGGAATGATGATCTCTTGTGATCAGAGGAAATACGGTTGATTTCTTGGTATAGCTTGATATTCAACACTAGTTGATCGGTGGTTCAACATTCCGAAATTGAATGTGAACAAAATCGACTAATTTCCAACTCGATGCATTTAGAAATCAGTTGCTTTGTGAAATATTGAAAAAAAAGTTTCTCCACTTGATACAATAGCTACCAGCAATGGAAAAAACCGGAAGTGGCAAGCTCAGAAAAGTGGTCGGATTCACGGGCAGACCGATATATTATTTTCATGTCATGTACGGTGTGCATGCTTTGAAGGTGTATGATTACTCGAAACATCATATTTATATTTTACAAATTGTCATTTCATCATTTCCTTGCAAATTCTGAAGAACGTGCTAACTTATCGTTTTTGACGTGACACTGCCACTTTAGAGATGATATACTTGGGAATTTTGTTTAGGTGGTCCATTAGTCTGATAACTCAATCGTGGCGCCATCTATTGGCGGCAGAGCAGGAACTAAGTGAAGTCTGAAAACAGGCTTAACACATATGTCGCAAAAGTTCCCAAATCATGCTTTACATATATAATACTTTGAGACCAGTCCCCAAAATATACAAAAGTCCTCAATAAATGCATTCGCTTGAAATTTTGTCCCCGAAGTATACCCCCTGCATATATATGTATACATACATACATATATATATATATATATATATATATATATATATATATATATATATATATATATATACACATATGTATATTATAATTTTCAATTTAATTTGAAAAAATGGGAAATTGAAAGAAAAAATTTTTCTCACATTATTTCAATTTTTCAAAATTATGTTTGATTATTAGATAAATCCTGAATATTTTCAATTATTTGATTATTATTTTTCTATTCGATTTTTTTATAATTTTTCACAATTACAATCATTTTTTATTTTATAACTTTATTTACCTCAATTACCATCATTCATATTTCATTATATTATTGTATATTATGAATATATATCAATATATATATACATGTATATATATATATACATATATATACATACATATATAAACATATACATACATATATGTTTATATATATATATATATATATATATATACATATGTATATTATAATTTTCAATTTGATTTCAAGGAATGGAAAATTAAAAAAAAAAATTTTCTCTCACATTATTTTAATTTCTCAAAATTATGTATAATTGATAGAAAAATTCTGAATATTTTTAATTGTTTGCTCATTCTTTCGTCATTTCATTTCTTTATAATTATTCCCATTCACAATCATTTTTTATTTCATTACATCATTTACCTCAATTACCTCAATTCATATTTTATTATGTTGATGTATAATATGAATATACATGAATATCTATATATATATATATATATATATATATATATATATACATATATATACATATGTATATTATAATTTTCAATTCAATTTTAAGAAATGGGAGTTTGAAAAAAAGAAAATTTTTCTCACATTATTTCAATTTTTTAAAATTATGTATAATGATTAGAAAAATCCTGAATAATTTGAATTATTTGCTTATTTTTTCTCTATTTAATTTTTTTATAATCATTCCCATTCACAATCATGTTTTATTCTGGTACATTATTCACCTCAATGACCTTCATTTATATTTCATTATATTAATGTATAATATGAATATATATAAATATCCATATATATACATATATATATATACATATATTCATATACATATATATATATTTATATATGTGTGTATATATTCATATGTATATTATAATTTTCAATTTAATTTCAAAAAATGGTGAATTGAAAAAAAAATAATTTTTCTCACAATATTTCAATTTTTCAAAATTACGTATAATTATGAGAAAAATCCTGAATATTTTTAACTTTTCGCCAATTTTTTTTATTCAATTTTTTCATAATTTATTCCATTTAGTATAATATTTTATTTTATAACATTATTTACCTCAATTACCTTCATTTATATTCCATTATATTGATGTATAATATGAATATATATGAATGTATATATATACATATACATAGATATATATATGTATATATATATGTATATATATACATATGTATATTATCATCTTCAATTTAATTCTAAAAAATGGGCAATTGAGGAAAAAAAAATTTTCTCACATTATTTCAATTTTCCAAAATTATGTATGATTATTAGAGAAATCCTAAATATTTTTAATTATTCGCTTATTTTTTTTTTATTACATTTTTTCATAATTATTGACATTTACAAACATTTTTTATTTCATTACATTATAGGCCTCAATTACCTTCATTTATATCTTATTATATTAATGTATTATATGAATATATATAAATATATATATACATGTATATATATATATATATGTATACATATATACAGGGTGTCCCTAAATTGCCTCCCACGGACTAGCCAGCATAATACCTTGTTAAAATCCAACCGAGAATTTCTTTTCCGGAAGCTCGTCCGACGCATAGTTTTTGAATTATAAGCGATGGCGCTAGGCCAATCAGAGTGCACCATTTCATCCAGATTTGCCGCCACGGAAATTGCTGTTTTGTTCGTCTGGGTGAATTATTATTATTCG
>NW_025791579.1:160000-168500 GCF_021155785.1 Neodiprion fabricii
TTGAATTATTTGCTTATTTTTTCTTTATTTAATTTTTTTATAATCATTTTCATTCACAATCATGTTTTATTTTAGTAGATTATTCACCTTGATTACCTTCATTTATATTTCATTATAATGATGTATAATATGAATATATATAAATATCTATATATAAATATGTATATATATTTATATATACATATATTTATATACATATATATATATATGTACATATATATATATATATCCATATGCATGTTATAATTTTAAATTTAATTTTCAAAAATGGTGAATTGAAAAAAAAATAATTTTTCTCACAATATTTCAATTTTTCGAAATTATGTATAATTATTAGAAAAATCCTGAATGTTTTTAACTTTTCGCTAATTTTTTTTTGTTCAATTTTTTTATAATTTTTTCCATTGAGAATAATTTTTTATTTCATAACATTATTTACCTCAATGACCTCCATATATATTCCATTTTATTGATGTATAATATGAATATATATAAATGTATATATATACATATACATGGATATATATATATGTATGTATATATATATATATATATCTATATATATATATATATATATACATATGTTTATTATCATCTTCAATATAATTCTAAAAAATGGGAAATTGAGAAGAAAAAAATTTTCTCACATTATTTCAATTTTCCAAAATTATGTATAATTATTAGAGAAATCCTAAATATTTTTAATTATTCGCTCATTTTTTTTTATTCAATTTTTTCATAATTTTTTCCATTTACAATCATTTTTTATTTTATTACATTATTCACCTCAATTACCTTTATTTATATTTTATTATATTAATGTATGATATAAATATATATAAATATATATATTCATGTATATATATATATATATATGTATATATATATATATATATATATATATATATATATATATATGATAAAACATAAATGATGTATAATATGAATATATATATAAACATATTGATATATATATATATATATATATATATATATATACAAACATGTTCATCATAATTTTCAATTTAATTTTAAAAAATGGTAAATTGAAAAAAAAAATAATTTTTCTCACATTATTTCAATTTTTCAAAATTATTTTCAATTATTGGATAAATCCTGAATATTTTTAATTGTTTAATTATTTTTTTTTTATTCAATTTTTTTATAATTTTCCCTATTTACAATCATTTTTCATTCTATTACATTATTTACCACAATTACCTTTATTTATATTTTATCATATTAATGTATAATATAAATATATATAAATATATATATTCATGTATATATATATATGTAAACATACATATATGTGTATATATATATGTATATGTATATATATATATATATATATATAATAAAATATAAATGATGTATAATATGAATATATATATATACATATTTATATATATATATATATATATATATATATACATGTATATTATAATTTTCAATTCAATTTTGAAAAATGGTAAATTGAAAAAAAAATAATTTTTCTCCCATTATTTCAATTTTTCAAAATTATTTGACATTATTAGATAAATCCTGAATATCTTCAAATATTCGATTATTTTTTTTATTCAATTCTTTTATAATTTTTTCAATTCGCAATCATTTTTTATTTTATTACATTATGTACCTCAATAACCTTCATTTATATTTCATTATATTAATGTATATCATAAATATATATAAATATATATATACATGTATATATGGATATAAATATATATATATATATATATATATATACATACATATATATATGTGTATGTATATATGTATATATATATATACATATATATACATGGGTATATTATAATTTTCAATTTAATTTTGCAAAATGGAAAATGAAAACGAAAAATTTTTCTCACATTATTTCAATTTATCAAAATTATTTTTAATCATTAAATAAATCCAGAATATTTTTAATCATTCGGTTTTTTTCTTTTCATTCAATTTTTTCATAATTTTTCCCATTTACAATCATTTTTTATTTTATTGCATTATTCACCTCAATTACCTTCATTTATATTTCATTATATTAATGTATACTATGAATATATATAAATATATATATATACACATGTATATAATAATTTTCAATTTGATTTTAAAAAATGGGAAATTGAAAAAAAAAAATTTTCTCACATTATTTCAATTTTTCAAAATCATATCTAATTATTGGATAAATCCTGGATATTTTCAATTATTTGCTTATTTTTTATTCATTTCATTTTTTCATAATTTTTTTCATTCACACACATTTTTTATTTCATTACATTATTAACCTCAATTACCTTCATTTATATGTTATTATATTAATGTATAATGTGGATATATATAGATATATATACATGTGTATATATGTATACATATATATACATACATATATAAAGATATACATACTTATATGTTAATATATATATACATATGTATATTATAATTCTCAATTTAATTTCAAGGAATGGGAAATTGGAAAAAAAAAATTTTATCTCACATTATTTTAATTTTTCAAAATTATGTATAATTCATAGAAAAATTTTGAATATTTTGAATTGTTTGCTTATTCTTTCTTCATTTCATTTCTCTATAATTATTCCCATTCACAATCATTTTATATTTCATTACATCATTTACCTCAATTACCTTCATTTATATTTTATCATAATAATGTATAATCTGAATATATATAAATATATATATACATGTGTATATAGATGTACATATATATACATACATATATATATATGTATACATATAAATGTATATATATATATATATATATATATATATATATTTATACATATATATACATATGTATATTATAATTTTCAATTTAATTTTAAAAATTGGTAAATTGAAAAAAAAATAATTTTTCTCACATTATTTCAATTTTTCAAAATTATGTTTAATTATTGAAAAAATCCTGAACATTTTTTATTATTCGCTAATTTTTTTTTTATTTCACTTTTTCATAATTATTGACATTTACAAACATTTTCTATTTTATTACATTATTCACCTCAATAACCTTCATTCATATTTTATTATAATAATGTATAATATAAATATATATAAATATATATATTTATGTATATACATATATATATATGTATACATACATATATATATATATATATAATAAAATATAAATGATGTATAATATGAATATATATATATACATATATATATATATATAGATATATATATATATATATATCTATATAGATATACACACGTATATTATAATTTTCAATTTAATTTTAAGAAATGGTAAATTGAAAAAAAAAAAAATTTTTCTCACATTATTTCAATTTTTCAAAATTATTTTTAATTATTGGATAAATCCTGAATATTTTTAATTGTTTAATTATTTTTTTTTCATTAAATTTTTTTATAATTTTTTCCATTTACAATTATTTTTTATTTTATTACATTATTTACCACAATTACCTTCATTTATATTTTATCATATTAATGTATAATATAAATATATATAAATATATATATTCATGTATATATATATATGTATACATACATATATGTATATATATATATGTATATATATATATATATATATATATATATAATAAAATATAAATGATGTATAATATGAATATATATATATACAGATTTATATATTTAAGTTATAAGCGTGACTCTTATAACTTAAAAGGGTTGCGGAAATAATAATTCCTGAGTCTCAACGACTTGGGTTGATGTAGAAACGATACTAAAACATTATATTAACACCAATTACAAATAATTACATAAATAATAAATAAAATAATTATAACACTTATAGTCACCTAAATCAACAACAATGTCGGTTTTGACGATCGGGATTATAGGCTTAGTTGACAATGAAAAGAATAAGTTTACAATATAATTTACAATATATTTTACTGAGTATCCACTATAACACTAGTGGATGTCTCGAGCGCCTGTCAATCACTCCCCTCTCTCCCGAGGCGATGATTCCGCGATGGTCACTCTTGCTTATCCTTTCCGTAACCCGTTCAGCGTGTTTGTTGTTTTTCAGAGATAAGTTTGGGTAAACAGGCCGCAAACTTACATCCCCCCTTCCCGGAGAGGATTGGTTAGGACTCTGGGACGGGTTGTGAATATGGGACCATTTTGCTTTTGTGAAAAATATTTACATCTTTTTTTCTTGTACCGATATCAATTTCATAAATGGATTTAGATATTTTTTTTGTAATTTTGAATGGTCCAGTTCGGACGGGATCTAATTTTTTTCTATTTAATTTATTCCCATTTTGTATATACACTAAGTCATTTTCGTTATATTCTATTGCATTTGTGTGAGTGTCGTAGTATAATTTATTCCTGTTATGCGATTTTATGGAATTTTCTAATGCTTTTGCTCTATTGACATCTAAATTTTCTTTTGTGTTTTCATTTAATTCCTTTGGAATTATTGACCTGTCCATTCCCGAGAGCAAATAGTTTGGTGAAAAACCTGTAGAACTATGTACTGTATTGTTATATTCACTTATGCATTGTTCGGCAATTGTTGTCCATGATTTATTTTGGTTTTCGTAAAGTTTACAGCGAATTCTGTTCACTAATGTTTGATTTGTACGCTCGTTTTGTCCATTGGAAAACGGACAATCTACCGCTGTGAAAATCAGTGTTATATTTTTTTCTTTCAAATATTTCTTGAATTCTTTGGAATTTATCCCAGGATATTGGTCTGTCAGAAGTGTTTGAATTTTACCTCTCTTTTCTATTATTTGGACTAGGTTTATAAAATCTTTTGCTATTTGTGTTTTTGAAGTGGAGATAAATGCATATCGAGTTAATTGATCTGCCATTAAGTGCATGTACTTTTTTTGAGATTTATTTCCCGTGAAACCGCCTATTGTATCTAATGAAACTATTTCTAACGGCTTGGACGCAGGACCCAACTGCGACAATGGCGCCTTAAAGTTTCCAAATCTTGTTTTATTTTTGATACAAGTTTCGCATGATCTGCAGATCATTTTAATATGTTTGTGCATATTTTTAAAATAAAATATTGGTGTAATCGTAAGTGTCATCTGTTTAGTTCCAATGTGACCTTGTGACCTATGTAAGTTTTCAAGGGCTGCAATACCATATTCTTCTGTTAACCAGATCTTTTTCCTTCTGTTCAAGGTTTTGTATATAATATCATTTTCTTTACTACAGTGTTTGTCCCACTTTAATTCTTTTTGGTTCTGTAAGATGTCTTGCATAGTTATGAAGTTGACGATTTGTATTTTAGAACCTTCATCATTTTTGTTTTCTGATAGAACCGGGTTTCTTGATAAACAATCAGCCTCTGAATTATTTATGCCGGGATTATATTCGATATCAAATGTAAATTGTGAAATGTAATTTAATATGTGTAAAAGTTCTGTATCTTTGCAATTTTTTATGTTGAAATTACGTAAAGGTTCATGATCTGTGAATATTTTAAATTTTTGTCCTATTAAGTGATATTGCCAATATAGAATCGCCTCTTTGATTGCTAAACATTCAATAAATATAGCTCTTTTTATTTTTTGAGATTCTGACAACTTTCGCGAAAAATAGAAGACCGGTTTAAGTGTGTTATCTTCTTGAGGTTGTTTTAGTATTGCACCCACGCCTTCTAAACTAGCATCTGTATATATGAAAATTGGTTTAGTGGGGTCGAATATTGCTAGAATTGGTGCTTCACATAAACAACCCTTAACCTTATCAAAACTGTTTTGACATCTAGCGGACCAATCGAACTGCACATTTTTTCGCAAGAGATTGTGCAATGGATCCAAGATAATTGAGGATCTAGGAATATATTTCAGATAAAAATTTACTTTCCCCAGGAATTGTCTAACTTGTTTTTTTGTTTTCGGAATCGGAAAGTTTTTGATCGCTATTAAATTGTCATTAATCGGTTTTACACTATTGTTTGATATTGTGTGTCCTAGATACGTAACTTCTTTTTTAGCAAAACTGCATTTATTCGTGTTTAATTTCAAGCCTTGCTCATGTAAAACTTCCAATGTTTGTTTAATATGTTGTACGTGTTCGTCGTAATTTTTCGAAAATATCAGAATATCATCGATATAATTAATTGCAAAGGTGTCTAAATTGTTGTTTCTAATTATGGTTGAAAGTATTCGTTGGAATATTGCTGGAGCCGATTGTAAACCAAAAGGAAGACACGCCCATTGCCAGTGACCGTGGTGTGTGACGAAAGCCGTTTTATATTTATCTTTCGCACGTAATGGTATTGACCAGAAGGCTGAGTTGATATCTAACTTCGAGAAGTAAACACACCTCCCAACACGAGCAATCAGATCATCAATTCTAGGAAAGGGGTAACCTTCTGGTACTATGAGTTTATTTAGTTCGCGATAATCAATACATAGTCGCGATTTTTTGTCTTCATCTTTCTTGTGTACTAAGGTCACTGGTGAGGCATATGGACTATACGACTCCTCGATCAATCCTAATTCCAATAATTTCTTTATTTGAAATTCTATTTCTAATTTATCGGGAATAGAGCACTTATATGGTTTTCTCGATATGTACTTATTTTCCGTTAATTTTATTCTTGCTTCGAAGTTTCTGACTGTACCTATATCGAACTTTTCCTTGGCGAAGACTGAATCGTATTTATTTAACACACCATTCAGACTATCTTCGTTATTGTTCGAAGCATAGTTTATTTTAACGCAATCAAAACTTTGGTTCGAACTTATATTTTGAGAAATTTCGAGTTTTTCGTTTTGACGCAATCGGAATGATTTTATACAATCCAAGCCAAGCAACAGATCTTCTTCAAATAAATCATTTTTCATTATTAGGAATGGCGCTACTTTTTCTATTTCAAATATCTTTAATTTCAAAAATACCTTTCCATTCGTACTTGCTACGCCGCCCATTGTTCTTATTGTTGAGCCCCCACTCATAGGCATATTCATTTTTAATTTTTTGTAAAATGTATAATTAATCAAGGACACATTGGCTCCTGAATCGTAAAGAGCAACTGCCTTTTCATTACAATTTACGGTAACATGTAGTCTTATAAGTGGGAGGCTATCTAGTTTTTTGATTCGGCAGATTTGATAATCGCTGATCTTGCATTTCTGCAAATTTCCTCTGGATGGAATCTATTTTTATAACCGGCTTTCTCGCAAATACGACATGGATCGAACTTTCGATTTTGCTTATTTATTTCTATACGTGAGCTGTTATTGTTTGATGCTGGTTGAAGTTGACTCAGACTAGACATTAAATTTTCTATTGTTTTCAATTCACGTTTATGAAGGTGTGATTGAACAAATTTTGGCAGGGCAATAACGATAAAATTTATTTGTGAACTGACGCCTAATTCTGGATCTGCATCTATTAATAGGTTTCTCTTTTTTAATGCAAAATCTAAATATGGTCCACTTATCCAACGAAAAGAGTAAGCGTATTCGACCTCTGACCACGATTTTTCCCCGAATGTTTCCAGAAAGGAACTTTCCCAAAAGCTCCAAGGTTTCGTCATACCATAAGTTTTGAAAATTGATGTAAACCAGTCTACGGCTGGTCCTTCTAAAACTAGTTTCAGAACCTCGGGGAATTGATTTTCTTCCACTTTAAATCTTTCACATTCAAGAACAAATAAAGTGAGCCATGATTTTGCGTTCTGATTTTTGTTTGAAAATTTTTCTAATAAAATGCCCTTCGAAATCAATTGGATCGGGGTTTCACGTGCCGGAACTGATAAGCTGGATGAGTTTGGAGTGGGTTGGGGGGTTTCTATTTCCTCCAGGTAATAATCGTTGAATACTACGTTACCCTCTTCATCGAAGTATAACCTTTGCAGATGCGCATCCAGTGAGACGATAGCTTTTCTCTGCTTCCCTCTTTTATCCAGACTCTTGATAATTCCTTTGACCACTGGTAATTTGGCCAGCTCAGCATGATTCGAAATCGGTTGATCTTTTTGTTCGAAAGAAAAAATTTGATCCTGTTCCAATACTTGGATGGATTTAACCTTGATGACGGTCGTCTTGGCATCCCAGGCTTCTGCGGCGAACTGGAATTTGACCTTGACCTTCTCCATTTTGTTGTTGATTTTTAAGTTATAAGCGTGACTCTTATAACTTAAAAGGGTTGCGGAAATAATAATTCCTGAGTCTCAACGACTTGGGTTGATGTAGAAACGATACTAAAACATTATATTAACACCAATTACAAATAATTACATAAATAATAAATAAAATAATTATAACACTTATAGTCACCTAAATCAACAACAATGTCGGTTTTGACGATCGGGATTATAGGCTTAGTTGACAATGAAAAGAATAAGTTTACAATATAATTTACAATATATTTTACTGAGTATCCACTATAACACTAGTGGATGTCTCGAGCGCCTGTCAATCACTCCCCTCTCTCCCGAGGCGATGATTCCGCGATGGTCACTCTTGCTTATCCTTTCCGTAACCCGTTCAGCGTGTTTGTTGTTTTT